>NC_048926.1:6289534-6296861 GCF_011077185.1 Oxyura jamaicensis | reverse complement strand
GTGTATTTCTCCAATTCCTTTTTTTTTTTTTTTTTTTTTTTTTTTTTCAGAGATCTTTGCTATTTTATATCTCTTGAAAAGTCAGAATTTTCAAGGTCTTCCTCCTTGCTCTAATCCAGCAGCTCACTGAACAAGGATAAAATAGCTTGATTAAGAAAAGATCTAAGTTCTATGCTTTGCTTGTGTCTAGTAACAGTTATTTATAGTGAGTGTTTATATTTTGGCATGATCATTATTATTAGTGCTGCTGCATTTTCAAATACAGAAGAAATGATGCTACAAAATGCAGTTTATTTGAATATTAAAATTCCATACCCTTAATTCTGTGAAAAGAGTGGTCAAGGGAATAGATAACCGTGACAAAAACATCCATTTACATTCATGCAATAGATCTAAAACTACCAAAATTTATAGTGCTGTTCAGATCTGTCCTTTATTTATCATGATAATAACAGTAACTTATTTTTATAGGACAATGTTCCATGAAACAGGATGAAATGAATAGGACAATAATCCTTGTCCTAATTTTTTAGTAACAGACCAACACAAACAGGCTTTCAAAGGATAAAATGTCCTTTTAAAATATGTGTCTCTATTCTTCTCCTCCCCTCTACAACTTTTGCCTTCACTATGTTTCTGAAATCTTCTCTCTTCTCAGCATCCAGTGACAGTTGTCCCCTCTGCACCAGTGTTTCTGCTCTTATGGCTTTCCTAAACTCCACAGATGATACCTTTTCCCTTCTAAATTCAGCCACATGCTTCCCCAGTCTGCAGAGACTCTGATCAGAAGAGCAATTCCTCATCTGGAAGGACTGGTTTGCTGTGATTTTTGATTTTTCTTTATAAGTGCATGCATGTGTGAGTGAATTTCCAGATGATTTCCAACATGCAGATCATAGTCAGTGTTGAGTCCCACACCTGAGGGCAGTGAGCAGTATGTAGTTAGAATGGGAAGGGAGATGGGGAGTCTAAAATCAAAATTACGTAGAACTCCTGTCTGTCTGTCTGCTTAGGAGAAACTAACATTCATTTTATACGATGAAGTCTGCATAATTTACCTCCTAAAACTTGAGAGCACAAGCCAGGCTGCAAAGTCACTTGGCGTCCTCAGAAAGCTAAGAAAATATCCTCAGAGAATTAATTGTAGATGGTAACTTAGTGACTGGGGTACCTGAGTTAAGTTCTTATTCTGAAAGTTGCTGATTTTTGAAAAATTATATGTTTCTTCAGCTTCAAAAAGGGACTGACAGCACTGCTGAGAGCTACATTAGGCATCACTTTTCTTCAAATCACCCTTACAGATGGTAAATAAACAATCTGTTTTGGCAGCTTCAAATTTAAGTTTGTAATTAGAATAATAACATAGACATCCTAGCCAATCCCATTTTTTTCACCGTAAGACAAATACCAATATGTCAGAGACGGTTGTGGGTGTATTTGTTTGTTTGTTTTGTTTTTAATAGTCATACACTTCACTAGGAAGTAGCAAAAATCACAGGTCTCTTATAAGCCTTGAAGTAATTTCAGTCATATTCTCAATTTCTTATTTCAATCATACATAATTGAAATAAGAGGTAACGTGGGGAAGCAAGAGTGGATAAACTTTCTACAATTGAAACATGATGGGGGAGGGTGGGAGTGTTTTTCTGTCACAACTGAAAAACCCAGCTCTTTCCTAAACTATAAATGTCATCTGAAGTGAGGCAACATTCAGCTGAGAGAGGTTACCTGAAAGTGGTAGCAATAAGTGTACAGACTTGAAGACTATAAGCATCAGATGCAGAGCCGAAGAGCGTAAACCGCATGACTGTTCATAAAGGAAAAGAAGAAGGTGGATGGCAAGGAAGAACATGAAGACATACCAGGAACACATAATACTAAATGAAGTTGTACTGGAAAGATCAGTCTTGGTTTTTGTGGCATCTTTTTTTCATGATTAATGCCAGCATCCTTTGGGATGGTGTTAAGAAGAAAAAAAAAAAAAGAAAAAAAAAAAGAAATAAAGGAAAAAAAAAAAGACTGTAGCACTTCAGACACTAAACACAAATGTTCCCCCTCATGCACACCATCTACACTGTGAAGAACATAGCTTCAAACAAGACATTTTTGACACTTGACTAGCAACTCTGTTACCTAACAGCAGTGGCAAACAATTACCACCCTAAAGACATCAGGAGAAATTGTCAAAAATTGCTCGTACTGGAAAAGTCAGCACAGAATATTCCATTTTAGTACAGAACATTCATGCCAAATCAGTTTGCTTGATCAAACTGAAATGAGAAACATTCATTTGTGGCCACCTTGCTAATGGGAGGTATAGCTGACCACCTGATACCTTCTTTTCCTCTCTAACCAGATGTGTGTGAAGGACCCAACTCATAGCCCAGTCCCCCCTTTTCTGAATTCATACCACTGAAATATGTGATGAGGACTGTGTTCTAACTAAGAATTTAGATTTGATTACAAATAAAAACTAAAATTAGATGTGAAATTGCATTTGGCATTATGAAGAACGAACCATCTAAATTAAAACTTGAGTCTTACATATTTCTGTATATGAAATGGCCTCAAGTTACACCAAGAGAGGTTTAGGTTGTATATTAGGAAAAATTTCTTCACTGAAAGGGTTGTAAAACATTGGAACAGGCTGCCCAGGGAAACAGTTGAGTCACCATCCCTGAAGGTATTCCAAAGGCGTGTAGATATGGTGCTTAGTGACATGTTTAGTGGTAGACTTGGCAGTGCTAGGTCAGTGATTGGCCTTGATGATCTTAGAGGTCTTTCCAACCTAAATGATTCTATGATTCTATGATTCTACTTTACCATATGTTGTTTTGCTGTGTACATTCTTTTTTTTTAATTCCTAACATTTTTTATGTGCATATATTTATATATGTGTAAATACCTTTTTTTTTTTTTTGGGGGGGGGGGGCCAGCTTAAGGTAAAATAAAATAAAATATTAAAAAAAAAAAAAATAAGCAGTTATTGCCAGTTGTCTTTGAAAACAAAACTCAGGTTTTCTAGCTAGTCAGTATTCTGGGGGCTTTAAAATATTTTTATACAGCTGTCATAACAACACTCTGAAATTATGAGGCATAGGGAAAATTAGGCTCTAGGCCTAATTCTATAATCCTGTTTCAAGACTGTAATCCAGTGATTGGTGAAACTTGAAATTTCTCCAGGAAATTCACTTTTTTGAATGCTTCTTTTTCATAAATCATAATAAATGTTTAAATATCTATATTTTCCACAAAATTAAAGTTCTGACAAAAAGAAGTCAACATGACCTTATTAAGACATTTAATTCTGATAAGACAAGGTGCTTCCTTTGGCCATGAGATTTAATTCTACTGATACGAAACTTCATAGGAATCATTTTAACCATGTTTTTGGTGAACATAGCAGTGAAACTGGTAAAGTGTTTCATTTGGAAAATCAGCATTTCTGACAGAAAATTGTTGCATCATAAAAAAGTTCTATTTACTTTAATATAATTAATGCTCAGAAGTTGATTCCTTTTGAACAAAATGGGATTGATTATGTGAATAACATTTCCTTATATTAATCAGATTTTCTAGGCAGACCCATTACCTCCCTTTTTGTACACATCCTTTGACTTCCAATGTGCACTGGAGATTGCACTATTTATGACAAACATTTAATGCCTAAATTGTCTTTAATGCATAAAGCATGTTTGCAGACCACTGTCTGCAACAGCCAAGTGAGAGATAGCATCCTGCTTTTTGAATGCAGTCAAGGCAAGCAGTTCTTGGACTAAATGTCTCCCTGTGCTGGAATACTGGGACAACAACAGAAAAGGAAGCAACATTCCCAGGGGAAATCAGGGTCCACAGGCTGTCATTCGTATCATTCTGCTCTTTGATAATAATTGACCATCAAGTAGTAATATGTTATAATTGCATCATTTTTAGTTACATTCTGAAGTGGCTTAAAAATACTCAAGAACTGTCAAGATCTGGTAAGAAACTGCAAAGAACTTGTTGCTGGATTTTGGTCTGAACTGATTTTTGTTTTTCCTTTTTTTTTTTTTTTTTTTTTCTGAGGGAGGAGTGAGGGTATGGATGATGGAAAAAAGCAGTCTTTTCATTTATATGATAATACATGTCTTTCATAGACAGTGACAGGCCTACAATAGAATGTTATTAGGTAACCTCCTGTCTATAGAGATGCTTTGAATACAATTCTTTTCCAGTGTTATTAAGTTACCTCCTTTGTTAACCAACCAGTTTTGGTCAGTCCCACAAAACATGCCTCAAATAAGGTGCACCTGTACAATAGAACATTTCCTGTAAAGTTTAAGTATGAAATAGTACATTTTCATATTTAAAATAAGGACAATTATTAATAGCCTTAATGCTTTATCAAGGCACAGGAAAAAAAAAAAAAAAAAAAAAAAAGGATAAAAATGAAACATTTAAGGACATTTATAATAGTTCTTTTATCCTCCAAGGCAAAATCACAAGTTAGGATTATTTTTACTTGGCTCTAGCTACCCGAATGTTAACCTTTTAGCTTAAGCTGTCACCTAGAAACTCTGTGTGTCAATGGAGAATGACATCTAGAAATGGTGATTCATCCCACCTATCTAGACACTGATCTCAGGATGGGATGAATCACATCCAGTGTTGCCAGTATATCACCACCTGATCATGGAGTGAGGTTAAGAACCTAGTTTTGGTTAAAACCCAAGGCTGTTACAGGTACATGAGATATAACTTGCCCCAAGTGTGAAAAACAAAACAAAAAGCAATAATGAATTCTCACCTCATACTGAGACCCTTTTGCTTCATATTGACACCTACACATACAAATTGCTAGTAGTTTGAAGGATGATTTTCCCCTACTACCCCACTCACTGTGAGGCTGCACCTGGAGCCCTGCATTCAGCTCTGGGATCCCCACCAGAAGAAGGACATAGACCTGTTGGAGTGGGCGCAGAGGAGGGCCACAAAGATTAACAGAGGTCTGGAGCACCCCTCCCATGAAGACAGGCTGAGGGAGTTGGAATGATTTAGCCTAGAGAAGAAATGGTTCTGAAGAAACCTGATAGTGGTCTTTCAGTACCTAAAGGTGGCTTACAGGAAAGATAGGAAGAGACACTTTATCAGGGAATATAGTTACAGGACAGGGGGTAACAGTTTTAAACTGAAAAAAAGGTAGATCTAGATTAGATATAAGGAAGAAATTCTTCAGTGTAAGGATAGTGAGGCACTGGCACTGGTTGCCCAGAGAAGCTGTGGCTGCCCCATCCCTGCAGCTGTGCAAAGCCAGGCTGGATGGGTCTTTGGGCAACCTCGTCTGGTGAGAGGTGTCCCTGCCCATGGCAGGGGGTTGGAACTTCAAGAACAGGTTGATCTTTAAGGTCCCTTCTGACCCAAACCATTCTGTGATTCTATGAAATTTATTCAGTTGCTGCTCAACAAATGTGACTGGGAAGGGAAGGACACTTTGCAAAACTGATCTGCTGATGTCCAAAAAGTGGCCAGTGGACCACACAATCTTATACCTAGGCATGACAGGCCGCCATTTCTTAATTGCATAAAGAAATTCAAAATAACGTGGGAACAGCCCTGGAAATACTGTGCGTACATAACTCCTTGTGTGGCTAAAACCAAGTATCAATGAAGTTAGCTAGAATATGCTTCATCATTAAAGTCTTGCTTCAGAAACTGCACAATGACAGCTAAAACTTTTTTTTTTTTTTTTTTTGAATGCTCAGAAGAGATAAGAAAGCCAGAAGAAGAACAGATGTGTTAGAAGTGTGAAATGGATTAACATCAAAGCCCCCTGGGAAAATCTGAAACATGAAATGAAGGATCCTGAATGACAAGAGCTATTCAGAATGCATTAAAAGCTCTGCAGTGCATTTTGGTGCTGTCTGTGTGAGCAACGCAAGGCCCTGTGTGCTAGGGAGAGATGCTGATAACGAAAGCGCTGTGAACTTCAGGGAAATTCAGTTCATCGCTGAGAACTCACCTTGTGGTACAATTTGAATGAGACAGAAAAAGCACCCAAAGTAGTGATTGGCAATATTCGTTGTCCCCAGAGATAGGAAATGAATAGGTAATTTGAGCCTTGGAGTAACAAGGCAATAGGTGAACCATTAATGATTTAAAATACAATGCCTATTTTAGTTACATATTCTTTGAGTGTTTAAAGCTCTCTATTAATATTAATCAGTTGACGGATTAGGCAAGGGCAGCATATTTCAATATGCTTAAAATCAGAGAAGGTAAACAAAAATGGAATAAGAGAGATCTTTTCAATTCCTTGATTTTTACAGAGATTCTTTGGAAGCAGATTATTTATAGATTAGGCAAATTAATGTTCCTAAAGGGCTTTGGAACTGGCAGGTACTGCTGTCCCTTCAGTTTTTGATGGAAAACTTTCACCAATATTTGAAGTGTGAAGGAGCATCCATTCTACTGCTGAGTTTTTGCTTCGTCTAAACTCAATAAAAGTCAAAGGAATTTGGTCAAATAATACAGAAAAATCATCAAGATTTAATCCCCACTGTATTGCAGACTGAATTTACTGCAATTTCAGAGTATAAATCTCATACCAGACATTTTGAATAAGTAGAAACCCAGCTGAAATTCACTTAAAAGGACAGTCTTTCATTTGGCCAAAATGGTCCTCTGATGAGGACTCAGAAGAACTTCCAGTTAAAAACTGCCCAAAGTAATTCCCAGCACTTCATACAATATGAACTGCATTCATTCTCTAATATCTCTCTTGTACAGACATCATCATGACTTGAGTGAAAATTTCAGTCCTTTAAGTTTTGTTCCAAGTGTATTTTCATCCCACTGCTGATACAGAGCAAAGGGTGATTTTAGCCAGCCAGCTTTCCTCAACAAGGTGCAGCTTTAGTCATCTGCAGGTGTAAGGCTAGGTTAAAAAACAAAACAAAACAAAACAAACAAAAAAAAGCAGGATTTCTCAGTCTGAAAAACAGGCTAGCTCTCAGAGATTAGCATCCTCTTGGTGCAAAGGTTTCTGCCTCTATTGATCTGTGCCAATTTGGGGACAGGTGCATCAGGGTCTGATACAAGTGAATTTATGAAGCAGACAGCTCCATCATTTTTTAGTGTTGTCTGGCAGTTAAGTTCATATATTGTCTGAAATATGTCATGAGCTTTAGAGAATTTCCAGCTTACTTGTGTATACTATCAACAAAACCCATTACTCATAGACTGAGGTACATCCACTGCATCTGCCATACATGTCTGATTCTTTTGAGCTTCTTTTCTGCTACCTTTTCTTTTCTTTTCTTTTCTTTTCTTTTCTTTTCTTTTCTTTTCT
>NC_048926.1:6279866-6289524 GCF_011077185.1 Oxyura jamaicensis | reverse complement strand
CTTTTCTTTTCTTTTCTTTTCTTTTCTTTTCTTTTCTTTTCTTTTCTGAAATGGCAAAGGATTAACTTGAAATGACATAAGTTTCTTTTACTCTTTACTTGTAAAGCTTTAAAAAATATAACCAGAGGACAATTCCCTTTGATGCTTTTTAAAGTAAAATAATATTCTCCAGACTCAAAGTTTTATAGTTAGGAGGATCTATTCTAATAGAATCTATTAGTTTGTAATCAATATCTCCTGTTGATTAATTTCCTAATGAAAACTACATATGTCTTTACGCACAGTTCTATTGAATTCAGTTGTATTATTAGATTTAAAAAGATGATTCATACACTCTTATTTATGTTCACACAAATAATTATATTTTCAATGTAACTATTAAAATGAATATTCCCAGAATGCATATTCTAATGTAGAAGGATTTTCACACAGACTATAGGTAAAATTTCTAATAACGTGTGAGAGGGGCATGTGCAACACACAGGGAGAGGTTGATCTTACTTAATTTTAGAGTTATATAGCTGAACAAGTCATCTTTGCCTCCCTTTATAGTCAACTGAGAAAAATAAGCTGTACTAGAGAATCATTTGTCTGACATTTTAAGGATCTGTTTTAGTGTGAAATGAATCACAGCCTAGAAAATTTTATTTCTATCCAATATGTATGTAGGGAGTGGCTAATTTAGCTGTAGACACCTAAAATTTTGATGATCGGTTTTGAGAAACTTGTCCTTGTATCTATCACTCTTAATGGAGTTAAGCATTACCATATCTACAGTGTATAACAAACAGATGGGCTGCACAAGTAAGAAAAAAAAAAATGTTATTTTAAACTAAATACTCCCTCAAAATATGTTTTTTGAAACAGTTAGACATGGAGTTCAATCTTTTAAAACACAATGTAGTGGCTTTATTTGGGTGGGTGGCCGAGCTCCACCACAACCGCTCTCTCACTCCCCCTCCTCTAAGAGGAACAGGGAGAAAATACGATGAAAGGGGCTCAAGGGTTGAGATAAGGACAAGGAGATGCTGCACTAATTATCGTGATGGGCAAAACAGACTCAGCATAGGGAGATAGTAAGATTTACTACCTATTACTAACAAGCTAGAGAAGTGAGAAACAAAGGAAATAAACCAAAAACACCTTCCCCCCATCCACCCTCTTCCACCTCCTCCCCCCACGCGGCGCAGGGGAGCAGGGGAATGGGGGTTATGGTCAGTCTATAGTGCTTCTTCTCTGCTGCTCCTTCTCAGTCATTCTCATTTCCTGTGCTGTGGGGTCCCTCCCATGGGATGAAATCCTTGCTGAACCAATCCAGCATGGTCTGCCCACAGGCAGCAGCTCTTCAAGAACTGCTCCAGATATGGGTCTGTACCACAGGGTCCATCCCTCGGAAGCAAACTGCTCCAAGTTGGGTCCTCCACAGGCAGCAGCTCCTTCCAGGTCACTTACTCCTGCGTGGTCTCCTCTCCACAGCCTACAGGTCGGGCCCAGAATCTGCTCTAGCAGGGGTCTTCCACAGGCCGGTGGTGTAGGTTCACCTGCTCCACCGTGGTCTCCTCCACGGGCTGCAGTGTGGAACCCTGCTCCACCATGGTACTCCATGGGCTGCAGGGGGACATCCTGCTTCCCCATGGTCCTCACCGCAGGCCACAGGGGACTTTTGCTCTGGTGCCTGGCGCACCTCTCCCCCTCCTTCTTCACTGACCTTGGAACCTGCAAGGCTGTTCCTCTCACTCTCCCAGCTGCTGTTCCCCAGCATTTTTTTTTCCCTCTTTCTTAAATATGCTCTCACAGAGGTGCAAAACAACATCACTTAATGGCTCAGCTCTGGTCAGCAGTGGGGCTCTTACCAAACATGGGGCAGTTCGAGATCCTTCTCTCAGAAGCCACCCCCATGGCCCCCTGCTACCAAAACCTTGCCACATAAACCCACTACACACAAGTGGAAAGCTGAGTTAAACAAAGTTAAGTAGTTCCCAGGATCTTTCTTTACATAAGTATGCTATGTAGCTAATAAATATTTTCTTCCAAATAAGAAGAGTTGGGCCTATTTAAGTGCCTCAACATCTTGTTGTAGATGAAACTTTCACTGTTCTCTTTGTGAATTCATTGTTGCTGTACTTCATTTTTGTAATAGCCAAAAAAAATGCAGTAGAGTCTTGAAATATTTAAAAACATTAGAACTTTGCATCATACTTCCTGCAGAACAACTTCAGTTGTAAAAGCCTTCTTTGACATAGATTCTGTGAGACATGTTGTAGTCTCAGGTAATAATTCAGATATCAAATGAACTATTAAATCTTGTGAATTTGTAGCTTCCTAGTGAGAGCTGTTTCAGATTCAGCCCTCTCTGAAAAGCTGGGTGGACAAAGATTGGTTGTGTAAAGATGGAGGCATTATCTGTTTTTGAAAATCCAAATCTAGCTTTTTCAATACAGCAGTGATGGAGAAAACAGAACTAATGCAGTTTTTGCACATACTGGGTAAATTATAAAATAATTAGTCATGTTTCAGTTTAAATAACATGAAAAAAAACTCTTTTAATTAAGATTCTTAATTAATAGTTGAAAGATTAATCAATCAATAATTATAACTATCATTATAGGGTGTAATTGTGCTTAATTGGAGGGGCTGATTAATGATCAGAATAAACCTTTCAAATTCTCACACTTGAAAATGGTGGGAAGTGATGGATTCCAGTTACAAAGTTGGAGTTACAAAGAAATCCAAGGATCACAGAAGATGAGTATTGAGCTATGTGGCCACAAAAGAGAAAGCACATGACTAAGTGCATGAAAATTTTCCATTGTTGGACATGTACACTATTACATTACTAATGTATGAGTAGTTTTGATTAGCATGAGCAAAATACCCCTAAGAAGACAATAAGCAATATCATTTCTGAAAACAGCAAACCTTGTTTTCTTCATCCTAAATGTAAATTCTCATACATCTAAGTATAGTTCTGCACCCCTGTTTGGCTTCTGACTAGTCTTGTAGGTGCCTGACATTTTTCTTGCAATTCACTAAAAATTTGGAATCATTTGGAATCATCCACAGTAACTGTGATATGTGTGCTGTAACACATGTAACTGTGTAATGCACTCCAGCTTTCTCGTAGGTCTGTGAGAGTTCAGAGCTGAAGCTGTCCTCTGCTGCAGTGTTGAAGCGGATTGCTCTGGCAGAAGCTGGTAGTTTTTTAGAGAATCTCATGGCACTAGGCAAGCTTTAAGACATGTTAAAAGACTTGCAACTGTATTTATTAATTTATTTATTTTGTTTCTCACATTCAGTAGCCTACAGACTAGCTCAGTATCTGGGGTGGCCTTTAGTCCAGATGCAGAGGATCCGTTTTTTTGCCAGTGGTGTTTCAATCTCATAGCACTCCCAGGAATGTCTACAACAGGCTACGAGCTGCTCACTGTGATAAAGTGTGCAAGGATAGCAGCTGTGGAGTTTGGCTACATACCGTAGTGACCGGGGACTTTTCAGCCAAGGAAGAAGCTTGTTCCTATTCTAGCAGCCTTTTTTTTTTTTTTTTTTTTTTTCCTTAACAATGTTTAGTGTGACTGCTTCTCGGAGCCTAGCAGAAGTGAGTTAATCTGTTTAGTCATCTGGAGATTAAGGAAAAAAATGGGAACATGAAAATTCTATCTATTAAGTGAAGCTTTAATTTTAACAGTATCCTTTATCCCCCCTCTAGCTATAGAAAAAAAATCTGGAGAGAATACCACACTTTAACATGCTGAAACACTGTGTTAAAGATGGTAAGAACTGTTATTTGAAACAGAAAAGAAAAAGAAATAATCCTTGCAGAAGTTAGATGAGATGGGCCAGAATCACTATTGTTGTAATTTGCTTTCAGAGAAAGCAAGGCAAAAACATAAAAAAAGGAGAGCTACAAAGGAAAGAAAGAGGGCATACGCAGAAAAATACAGCAAACCTACAAAATCCAGTTTCTCTTTCTGATGCTCACCCTGCTTTCCAACCTGGAGAAAGACAATCACAGAACACATTCCTATTAGCTATGCAAGACTTTGTACTCATGTTTTGCTGCTTAAGACATCGCTTTAGCTGCCTTTTTGGTCACCAGCTCACGGCTGTTTTGTAAAAGAAATTATCTTGTCTGGCTAACCCAGGCTGTTATTAAAGAGAAAGCTAACACTATCTCTCCTAGGAGAGAGGGCAAGTAAGGGAGGAAAGAAGTAGGACAAAGAAGCTAATGAATGAAAGCAGAAAATTAACTTGTAGATTGGAGACATTTGGGACTTAGTTGAGACTACTGATGGACTTTTCCCTGAGCCTTCTTCCCTGTCCCAGTTTAGGGAAATTTTCTCTCAAGGAAAACAGTGGTGTTCAGGAAAGCTGAGTCCCAGAAGTAGGGGGTTAGGGTATATTACAGAAAGCACATATTGCAGCTGCTTGCTTTTTTGTCTGTTGTGGGGTGAATGAAACACTTCAACCTTCAGGACTGTTGCTGTGGCATCTCTCAGGAGTGCAACATTTATCAAATGTCTTTTTGAAAGTTCTCAGCATAATTGCAATACAAGGTGTGTTTCATTATGACTGAAATCATGATACACAGTTACTCATCCTGTAACACAAAGTCAACCTTCCTTTGGCAAAGATAATTGGATTAGACCCTTACAGATTGATCTTGCAAAGCACTAAGAACTTGGGGTGATAACTGAGCAAAAGATTTAATCGGTAGTTCAAATTAAATCATGGTCCTGTGGCTTTCAGTGGAGGCATGCAAATTTACTGTAGCTCAGAGATTGGTATTCCTTATACAAGAAAACAGTATAAATCTTATTCTTCATTACAATGCACAGCTGTGCAAAACCAAGAACTTTTTAGAAATAGAGGAGAATAAACGCCTCAGTCCCAGTCTGATTCACAGAACTCATTAGTTAATACTAATATGCTAATATTGGTATTGCAACTGTTTTCTGCTGCCAAGGCCAAGTAGCACAAAATGGCCTGTGTTCATAGTGTTGGATTCTTTTAGCCTCCAAGAATGGGTAATGGAAACTAAGCTGTTAACTGCAAATGGCCGTAATACATAAATTACCCACAATAGCCCCAGGAATTCTGGGAAAGTCTTTTATTTCCTTGAATTAACCATAACATATACTCTTTCAAGGTATTTAAGCTCTTGTACCTGGAAAGATTCCTGAACACTGCCTCAGACCGCTCTTTACACTGGAGAAGACAACAGTCTGATAACTGCTGAGAACAAGAACTCAGAAATTAAAGATGTATATGAGACTAGGCTGGAACAGCCTCTAGTGATAAGAGCTGTAGACTTGCTTAGTACCATTCTTACACCAGTCATCCCTGTGGGAATCCCAGGGCCTTTGTCCTCGTAGTTTAAGGCAAGGTAGGAGGTTCAGAACTGCAATCAGGGACAGCGAAACTCAGGAACTTTCAAAATCTGGCAGAGTTTATAAACCTAGCTATGTGCAAGGAAAAATAGAAAAGGGAAAAGAGATGCAGAAGTGAGACATGTCTGTACTCTCGAGGAATGTCTGTGAAGCTGGTAGAATGCATTTCTAATAATGATGCTGAAGTAGTATTGCCACCACTTCAGGGCACCTTTGTCCTGTTTCAGGTACACTTAGACCACAATGCTGGACGAGCAGTGCTGAATAAGACAGACTATATTAAAGCAATACCTTGCCTGTCTGCTTCTAACCCATTTTTTCAGACAAATCACTCAAGATAGGATTTGAATGAAAATAGGGCTTTGGACCATGAGAATTGTATCCCAGTGGTATATTTTGTTTACCATCATTAGTATATGAGAAGGTCAATACAATGGGTGCACCAACAAGCTTAACAAAGAAAATAGATTTTGAATCCCATTGGGAATTTTGCCTGGAGATAGACGCTGTGCAACTTCATATTTAGGTTATATTATGGCCAAAATATTTGTATCCAGATAAATTTAGTAAAAAAAGCTAAGAGTCACTGAAAGACTTAGATCATTCAAAGATCAGATGGCCAAGAGTCAGGATAATAAGAGCATAAGAGCCAGGCAAGATGGCACTCAGTACAATTTCTAAATCCTTTCTTGCATGTGCCTAAATGGTGCCTAAATCTTATTGGTTTTCAGTTCTCCATCTGTAAAATGGTTATAATGGTACTTATTTTCTTCCATTCTTTGTTTATTAAGAAACAAAAAAGTAACAAAGATGGTGTTGTGTTTTGTGGCATTTTGCCAATGGAATGCTGGTCCCTACTGGGGCCCCTGGGCACTGCTACTGTGTAAATAAATTCATAGCTGTACTTGTCACAAATGGGGACTATCAACTGCAGGTGAGGAATAGGTAGCCAAAGCAGATTAACTCTTAAGCAGCGAGGATCCTGTTTTCCAGTCCTTTGTAAGAAGCAAAAAGTACAGAGAAAAATAGAAAGTATATGACACATAAGATGAATCATTTCTAAAGGGAATAGTTTTGAAAATTTCTCCACAATGCATCAGCAACCTGTCTGGAAACATCAATTTTATTTTTTTTTTGCCTTCTTTACACATTTTTTAGCAAATTTCATGCCAGTGAAAGATGCAGGACTGACACTCTTAAATCTCCCTTTTATCCATAGAAAAGATAAAGCATAGTCAGGAAATACGCAGCTTTCCTCAGATTTGCAGGCCAATATGCCTTCCTTTGACCCAAAGGGACATATCTAAGGGAGGAAAAAGCAGTTTAGTCACCATTTTCATTTTATCCTTGGCCTTCATGCTGAAATTATTATCCTGAGAGCAGAGTGGGATACTTTGGTTTAAGTATGATACAGGCACCTGTTCACTCTGCTGATGCCATCCAACTCATTTCACAAGGGCCAATGTACAGTCTTCTGAAAACCTCTTTCAGACACTTCCAACCAGAATGCAGTTGCAAGTTCATTACAGCCTGAAACAGTAAACCTTGATTTAGGGGGCTACCCAGACTAGTGCCAGTCTCCCAGAGACATTCAGCCATCCACAACACTGCAGCCTTGCCCTAGCATGCTTCTCTTAGATGTTTCTAAGGGGCACAGATGAATTTTTTTTTTTTTTTTTTTTTTTTTTTTTTTTTTTTGCGAGGGCCACCAGCTCTCACTGCTGTCACTGTAATATGGTCACTAAATTCCCAAAGACAATATTACTGCAAATCACCTCGAATGTGCTGCAGGCGGTAGAATGATCCCATAATCAAAGAGCTAGGTCTTTGAGGACAAGTTTAATTACTTTAATCTATACAGCCTGGAAAGCATAATGGTTAATGGGGTAATCTACTGAAGTATGTGGAATTTTAAATAGTATAGACTATGCCACTCTATGACACTACTCTCGGCACAGCAGAGATGATAAAACCAAGAGCATAAATGGTGACTGAAGAAAGCCTTAGATGTTCATAAATCAATAATTGATAAAATGTACTCTTGTGTAACTAAGTAGAATTTTATGTTGCAGGTAGAATAAACTGATTACATGATACTACAGTGCTCAGTGGAATTATGGAATGAGCTTCATTCATTCACTCTAATTGCTGCATATTTGTATACAAATGGCTGGAATGGTTCTATCAGTTTTGTAGTCTATAAAATCACAAGAAAATCCTGTCCTTTGAGTCCGCAGATGAAAGCCATGATATTTTCCCAGCATGGGGCACCATACTCCTGGAAAAGCTGAGTATCACCAGATACACAGAGGTTGATGTTTGCAATGCATCTGGCAATTACGGATTTCAAAGCATTTTTTCTCCTGGGTAGAGGTGTTAACCCCTCTGTCCTGGCGGGATTCCAACCTGGGTAACAAGCCACCTGGACCAGATGCTGAGGGAACTTAAGGATGTGGTGGTTAGGCTGCTAACAAAAACGTACAGTCTCTCGTTAACAACATCCACTGTAGATGTTATATCTGTCTTTTAAAAAGACATTAGGAATGACCCTGGGAATTACACACCAGTGAGCCTTACTTCAGCAAATGGACTGCAATGATAATTAAAAGCAGGTTTATAAAAAACCCTAGATAAGTGTGATACGTTACACACAAAGAAATGTGTGTTGTGTGAAGGAAAATCAAGCTTCTTTAATTTACTAGAATTCTTTGAAAGTGTCAAATAAATATTGGATAAAGGAGAACTGGCTGACATAATCTATTAGGACTTTCAAGAAGCTTTTGAGAAATTCTCTCACAAAAGGCTGTTAAGGAAACTAAGCCGTTATGGAATACCAGGGAAAACACATTATAATGGGCCAAAGACTGGCTAGAAACAGAATGCAAAGAAGGGGAATAAATACTTCGTTTCAAGCAGGACTTGGCAGGAACACTGGATACATGCTCTGTTTTTGTAGTTTTGGTGTGGTTTTCTGTTTTCCTTTTTACTTTTTTTTACTTTTTTTTTTTTTTTCCTTTGTCTTTTTATTACTGGTTGCTAATTGAATTAATGGAAGCTCTCCTTTAATACTGTATGAGAGGTGAAAAAATGCTTACATTGCAATAAAGGAAATGCAGATTTTAAAAATGAATTTAGCCAAAGTTTGGTTTCTAGAACCAAATCCTACAATAATGTGCGATGGGCACTTGTGTAGCAGCCACAGCGTTCCAGGTTGTCTTCCAGTTACAGGCTACCTGCTGACAGCAGTAGGCAGCACTAGATGAATCAGATGGTCCTATCCAAGTTTTTGGTTTTCTCAAGTGAGAGACAGTCTACATTTGGATGCTAGGCTGGGAGACAGGAGACTGAAATCTTGGCAAAGCTGTGGGATGTCTGTAAACCATAACCCTTTACCAGCTTGTACCTACAGGGTATGTTCCCCCCACACCCCACCTCTTCAGTTTTAAAGCATGATTGGCAAAAATAAAAAAAAAAAAAAAATAAAAAGGATGTGGCTTAGTCATGTCAAACTTGTCAAAAAAATCTGATTTTGTAGTTCAGATTGCACTGCTTCTTCCAAGGCCCTTTCTAGTACTTTGCAGTATGGGACTGCATTATGTGAGGCTGCAGCTACCTCTGCTTTCTCCAACTGCGTGCCTACCCTGTGTGTTCCCTGTGCATTTGTAAGGCAGCTCTTGCAAAATGAAATCCTATAGAGAACGGGAATAGAAGGGTGACTTGGTCTCTGTCATTCCAAACAGAAAATGTTCCAGTGATTTTTTATCACACCTTGTAGAATTTCAATTTTCCCTTTAAAATGTGGATTAAACAACGTTGCCAAAAACATATGCTTCTGTGTCAAACATTTCACTTATTCAGGAATCTAGAGGCAGCTGGAGAGTTCTCACTGCCAAAGTGGCTTCAACAATTGTCTCTTTCACTTTTAATTGGAAACATGTTTGTTTCAGGCATAGGTGTGGATAACCAATATGTGGCAGTGTTAATTTCCCTCGCCATTCAAAGTACATATTTCCTAAGCGACCACTCTTAAATAGCTGGAGGAAAATGATCCAAATCCATTGCCAAAGTGCCCTGTGCATCTCTAAGTCTGTGATTTGCCATGGCACGGATCTCAACTGCTAATTAAAGATGGGAGTGGTCAGCATCAGATAGGATATCAACAGTCTCTTGCTTCTTGTAAGACCTGCATTGAGCTACACCAGAGGGTTACAAGGAATCACAGAATCACAGAATTTCTAGGTTGGAAGAGACCTCAAGATCATCGAGTCCAA
>NC_048926.1:6262493-6279466 GCF_011077185.1 Oxyura jamaicensis | reverse complement strand
CTGGATTTGACTCCATTTACCACAACTCTCTGGGCCCGGCTATCCAGTCAGTTTCTAACCCAACGAAGCGTGCGCCAGTCCAAGCCAAGAGCAGCCAGTTTCTTGAGGAGAATGCAGTTTCTTGAGGAGAATGCAGGAAGTTACTGAAGCTGAGGGCTTTCCCATTACATTATCTTTAACTGTCCCGAAAATGTGGTGCTGGTGTTTCTTGCCTTGTGGATATTTCCTCTGTGTGTGATGTGTTGTTGTGTAGATGGCCTTCGTCATGCTGCAGTGCTGCAGCCAGCTTGGCTGCAAACCTCCCTGTGCAAGCCAGTCTCCTAGTTCCCCATATTTAAGGAACCTCCACTATTTCCCCTTCCCTACTCCCACACTTTCTTTTCTTTTCTTTTTTTTTTTTTTTTTTTTTTTTGGAGGGGATATAAAGAGGGGAGGTGACATTATTTTCTCATGGGATCTTACTTGAAGGCAAAAACCAACAGGTGAAATCTCATGTTTTTTCACATCTCTTTCATATCCAGCCTCCGTTTCTGTAGAGGTGAGTGTGGCACTCCTTCCCTAAGCTCCCTTCCTTTTTCCCCTTTTTTATTTGGTGTGAAACTTGTGTTTGTTCATATTGTAGGAAACTAACTGGAGGACTAAGTTTTGTAACTGTAATACCAAAAACAGCCTGTACAAGGCATTTCCAAGGAAAAGATGACAGAAACAAGCAAACTAAATTCACTACATAATGATAGGTTAATTTTCTCATGAGAGACACATCCTCCCTGGCTTTGAAATCTAGAAGGTGGAAAAAAAAAAAAAAAAAAAAAAAACATGAAAATTGATGGTTATCACTTTGTCAGGCAGGACCACCATGTATGTGCATGCCATGGAGCTGAGTGCTTGGTTCTCTGCATTGAATTACAGGGGCCTCATCACCAGAACATCACTACCAACAGACAGTGGCAGGGCTAGGGGAATCTCTCTGAGATACCTGCTGTATTGACCTACACGGAGTTTCAAAACTCAGCCTTTCTTACTACAAGATAAGCCATCACATCATGGTGATATTATCCAACAGTCCCCTTTAGTGCTGGACCACTATAGCAGTCTTAAGAAATTCACATCCATTTTATTTTTCTTCTTTTTACTTCCATTACATCCTTCCTTCTGCCTGCTGTTTCTGCAGCAAGTTTTGCTTTTTTGCCTGTTCTTAGGTGCATTTCTAGTGCCTCTGAGTACGTGTATGCTTGCATGAGAATTACATGGATACAGACTTGAGAGTGCCAGAGGAGGTGAGCCCCAAGTCTGTTCTGTGGACAAGGAAACCTGGATGGTTTACTGTTATTTTTGTATGTTATACACAAAGTGAGATGAGCACTTTACAGATATGTAAATAGATACATACACTAAAAGCTTCTGATCAAAACAGCTAGCTTTGAGACATTGCTCAGAAGAAAGACCAGACAGCAGAATTCTGGGAGAACAGAGGGCAAGGAGTATGGAGAACAGATTGTATGGGGGAGTGTGGGTCCATCCTTCATGGAGGGGTTTATTTGAGTTGCAAGGCCTGAAATTACTTTTGGAAAGGTGATCAGAAATACTTCTTCATGTCCTAAACAGATACAGGTAATGCATGTTTTGTCTTTAATGGCTAAATTTCTCTGTAAAGCTAGGATGAGCTTGGTAATGAACATTCTGCTGGTCTGTTTTTCTTTGTGCTTAAAAAAATCTCAGTGCAGGATAGGATCCAAGATCCCCGTGTCTGATCTGCCACCCCCCTATACACACACACCCCTGGGCCGATAGGGAAACGGATCTTGCAGTCCTAGGAGAGAGAGCGAGGGATGTTGCCATCTAGTGGGTATTCACCGGGTGGAAAAACAGACTTCATACCCATGGCTACTACAAGATTTCTGCTTTAAATCAGCAAATGTGGAGAGGCACATCTGATTAAGAAAAAGCAGAAACTGCCTCCGAGGCCAGCTTCCTGGGAGAATACACAGAGCATTTACCTGCTCACCCAGTCTCCTTGCAGGTGTTAATGCCTGTGGCAGGATGCTTTGGGAGGCAGGGATACTCTGTAAAGAAAAGCTGTGCTAGGGACCAGGGCCCCTGGTGTGTTCCCCCTGTGGTATGCCCAGGCAGCAGTGTGCTGCAAAAAGGGTGGAGGGTGAAATTCATCCCTAGGGTCAAAAACCCTGGTCCTTTCTCGACAGCAAGGCAGGGCAGGCACCTTTTTCAGTGTTCCTGCCGATCTCTAAAACCTTTTGCAATTAGTGTTAAAATAGAGAAGGTTTATTCATGCCCAGGCAGCTGGCGTGATCTTATCCCTCAGCCCCACTAACTGAGGAATTAGCCAGCAATGATCGTCACCCTAATAAAATTAGCCCTCTCTTTCTTTAGGCACCTCCATTTGCAGCCCTGGTGGTGCTGGAGGAGTGGTGTGGGTGCAAGGTGCAGGGCCGGGAGTGCTTGACAGGGCAGCTCCAAACCTGCTGGGGTGCCGCTCAGCTGGGACGTGGCACTGGATGGCGAATTAGCCCAAAGCTTATTCTTAGCTCTTCCTCTCAGCTCCGGCAGCAGGTTCAACAGCTTGTGCATTTTGTAATGCCTCCTTGCCTCGCCATGGCAACCAGTAAAACTTCAGGTGCGTGCCACTTGCACACTCCTGATGCTGCAGGCTGATAGCAAAATGAAACCCTGGGTCTGTGCCACTTCTCGTTGCTATTCATTCAGAGGGCCACCGTGTGCTGGGAAGGCAGCTGGGAACATGTGTTTGCAAAGTACTTTAGGCACAAGAGTGCAGTTTGGTGTTTTAAGAGAGGTTGTGAATCTGATTTTTCTGTTCTGAGCTGGGGGAGAGGAGCTATTGCTTCTGAGGTGCTTCTCCTCTTCACATTTTCCTGAATCGGGTTTGGCAGAGAACAAGAGCATTGCTGCATCCTGAACTGCAGCCTCAAATAGCTCACAAGCCATCGGGTAATGGGGAGGGCAATAAGAGCTGGACAACCACAGGTAGATGGATGGGGTGTAACTTGGTGCTGAGAAAGTACCAGCTGCTACCAGCTGGCAGATTCAGGAGCCATTTCCCCCTTGGAAGAACTTGCATTTATACCTGAGTTACTAACTTCAAGCAGTCTGATTTCCCATTCAGCTGGTAGCTGTAGGAGTCTACCAGAAATAAATAAATAAATAAATAAAAATTAGAAAATAAAAAAAAAAGGGGGGGGGGGGGCTCCCTGGGGGGATGAACCCTCCAAACCCTCCAACCTTTCACTTGCTTAGTGTGTCATTGAACCTATGTATAGAGTTATATCACCATCATGGCTGTGTCCAGCCCGAATGTAGCTGAAGTAGCTGCATCAGCCTCGGGCTGTTGCCTGCAAAAGCAGACCCTGCTTTACCCTGACAGCTTTCATAGTGAAGGCATTTTTCCTTCCTACAAAACAATTTTGCTGTGAATCAAATCCTGCAGCCACTAATAATTGTCCCCATGGAGAAATCCTACAGAATGGAAACGGGCTGAAACCTAAAGGGGTTTATAGGAATTAAATTGGATTGTATAGAAATTACTCTAAATAGCCACTTAATTTAATAAAAAGATGCTACCCCTTCTGTAGAATTTTTGCATCATATGATAAATCTGGAGGGACAATAATATTCCTGCAAATAGAATTGTTCAGATTGGTTTAAAAATCCTATAGAAAACTTATTCCTCTATCTTAGTTTTGCTAAGGCTCTTCATGTGCATCAGTGGCTTGAAATTGTGTATCTCAAAGCCTTTCAAGAAAAAATGCACAACTGTCTTGAGATCATGCAGCCCATACAGTACCACTTTCCGTGTCTGGGAAAATAAATCTAGGCAGTCCCGCACTCTGAAGTCACCCTTTCAAACAGGCTGCTTATAGCACTTAAAGCTGTTCCTCTCTGTCTTGAGAAAAGAATGACAAAAAGTCCCAAACACCTCCCCTTTTGCCATCTCCTTCAAAATACCTAATCTACCCAGAAACAGAAACAGGGGACTGAGTCATTTTAAGCTGTTCCTTCAACATGACTTCAGCTCAGTGGTGTGCCCTACAACCTGCAGAGATTTGGAGCCGATTAGGTTGCAGTTGCAAAATCAATCTTTTTTATGCATTCAGTAGATTTTTTTAAATATCTTGAAATGATCAAAATGCAATGCATTGCTGTTTATGTAGTGTTTCTTAATTTTTGCAGTTGTGCACTAGAACCTCTTAAAAATGTTTGTGTTTTGATGTGTGTGTTGCATTCAAACTGGCATCTCCAGCTGCTATATATTTGGTGGCTAGTAATCTTTTCCATTATATTTTGAATGGAACAGATTTCTTCCTGTCTAAAATAAGTAACCAGCTACAAGGAAGCAATGGCTACACTGTGGTTTGCTGTTTTGTTGCATGCTTAAAATACCGGCACTCTGAAAAAAAAAAGAAAAAAATACAGGTAATGCTGAAACACTGCTGCTTCTACTGCTAGAAATTTTAAGCTGAACACTCATCTGGTGCATATCAGCATAACTGTAATGACTTGACTAGAATTACTTTGATTTGCACTACATTGGAGTCTAAATTTTCTTTTATTTTTCCTCTTTTGTTTGTTTTCCTTCTCTTTTTTTAGTTCTGATTTTCTGCTCCAGTGCATGAATGAGTTCAGGAAAAGATGAGTCTCCTTGCAGGGCAGTGGGCTGGTAGTACATTGTGTACCCTACTCTCCCTGGGGGAATGCTCTGTGCATCGTAACCAGAGTGATTATCCAGTGGGGAGGTGCTATACAAAGCACACTGGCCTTGATTTCAGGACTAGGATTGTTTAAGACAATACTGTAAAGGTAAAGAGGTGGTTACAATGATCAAAAATGTCAGCCTGGTCTGTTTCAGGGATGTCACAAGGAGAGACACAGAAGAAAAAATGAGCTCGCACAGAAAAGTGCTAAAGGAACTGTACTTTAATAAATTTCTTTTAAATTCCCATATATGCCCACTAATGCTTGTAATAATACATAGATGACTAGATAATACCAGCAAGTCCAAATGCCCTGAACTCTAAATTTAAATTGATCACTGCAGCATTTTCTCACCTTCAGAAAAGGAATCTCAGAGCTGCTGTACCTGCATATGTGTGTGTGTATACCTGTCCCCACTGGCAAGATATTTTCTAGTTTTCTGTGTGGTTTCAGTAAATTTTCTTTGAATAATTTGAGTTGAGCAACTGGTCAGTTGCAAGACACTGTCTTAATACACAGTGCTGTTACCCACCAGCTTATCTAAGCACCCGAGTGAGATGAACTACAGCTCTGGCAAGTCTTAAGGTCTGTTTCTGTTTTCCCAGACCTCTGTGGGAAGAGAAGAGTGTTATCAAATGCTGAGGACAGACTTCTTCTCCCAGTGCCTCTAAGAGCTGATGGTGGCCCTGTCTCTAGATAAGTTATGTAAAAACAAGATCGTCACAATCAGGCCAGCAGCCAACAACTATAAGAAAAAAGTCCGACAACCATTAGAAACTAAACTACAGAATCCTGGGTTTTAACAACTATCTCATCCTCATACAAGTCTCTGAACTGTCCTAAAATATTCCTCTTGCCCTCTATGCCCCATAAATATCTCTACAAGATAGGGCAAGATGAATGTATGTAGGAATGGGTCCTGATCTGTGTGCTTGGTGACTACAGGAGTGATGATGACTTAACAGGCATCCTTCCAGCCAGAACATCACTTCATAAACATGCTGGTTTAGGTATCACTCAAAATATTACCAGTTCTCCTAAAAAATATTTTAAAAATTAATTATTATAAATTTTCATTGCGGTTAGTGGAAAGTGGTCAAGAACTTCAAAAGTTTGGCTGGGGGGGGAGGGAGGATGGGGAATTTGAGACAGACAGAATGATCACGTTCACAAGGTTTT
The DNA here is from genome assembly GCF_011077185.1 of Oxyura jamaicensis. NCBI lineage: Eukaryota > Metazoa > Chordata > Aves > Anseriformes > Anatidae > Oxyura > Oxyura jamaicensis. Next base: position 6,273,562 of record NC_048926.1, on the reverse strand, counting down.
GTTTTTGTACAAAGTCTGGAACCAGGATTGAAAACAAAACAAAACAAAGCAAAAAGGCTTTTGAACTTGTATCAGCAAACATAAGAATCATAGATCTGGATCCTTACCTCTTACGGAGTCTAAAGGCAATAACAGCACAGCACAAAGGCTGTAATACTCTCTGAAATGTTACGGGGTCCTAATATCTGCTCAGCTTTCATGCTGCCTGGCAGAGAAGAGTATAAGTTGTTCAGGTTAGAAAACAAACACTATAGCCAGCACTGAAATCGATAAGACTGCGCCTGAGAGCAGGTCCTCTGTGTAGAGAAAAATAACTGCTGCAGTGGCATCTTGCATGTTGACAGGCAACCTGGAGAGCATCCAGCAACGAGGGACTGGGACCTACTCATGGTCCTGGTTGAGTGGCCACCTTCTTGTTTGTCGTAGCTCTCCTTCTCATGTTAGGGGGAGAGATTGCTCCCATGTAAGTCAAAGAAGCATCAGGACAATCCTTAATAGAGACCTTCTTGCTGAAAGTGACCTCAAGTGCTAGGAAGCTGTTTTTATTTCTAGAACACCAAGCATTGGCTCAGACAATCCCATTGATTATTTCCATTCAAAAGCTAATTTAATGCCTACTTTGGTGGTCTACTGGCCGTAAGATTCTTCTGTGGCCAACAAAGAGAAAGAGACTCCTTGAAAAGCTAGTCCAGGTGCAGTTTCACCAGCAGTTTCAGCTACCCTAAGTCTATACAGGTGTCAAGAAGGCAGGGACACATCTTTCACTCTATTGCCAACCATAAATTAACCCCTCCTCCTGCTAGTGCTAGCACTTTTCCTATTCATTTTCATTCTGGGTTATTTTCAGCAGGGTCTGGCTGACCATGAGGCTAGTGCTGGCACCGAGGAGGGGTTTAGATGTCCATTTTAGGAACAGCGTAGACTTCGATTGACTTGAGGGCAACCACACCTTGGTTTAAGTTGAACACCTAACCTAATTACTATCCTTTGGGGCTGTGCTCTCTGTGCTGTTGTTGTCATAGGTATTTCCTCTTCAGGCTGTTCCCCAGGCTGTGCTGTCCACAGGCATTTTTATGTGGCCACTTGGTAAACTTTCCTGGAAAGAGTCCAGTGGAGGGCCACAAAGATGATACGGGGCCTGGAGCATCTTCCCTGTGAAGAAGGGATGAGAGACCTGGGTCTGTTCAACCTGGAGAAAAGAGAACTGACAGGGGATCTCAACAATGTTTACAAATACCTGAGGTGTGGGAGACAGAGGGACCTGCTCTGAGGAACCTGCTTTGGCAGGGAGGTTGGACCTGATGATCTTTCAAGGTACCTTCCAACCCCTACAATTCTGTGATTCTGTGATTCTGTGAAACTGGATGAAAGAACTGAGACAGCTGAAAAATAGCCCATCCACAAAAAAAAAAAAAAGAAGAAAAAAAAAAAAAGTAGCATGTCTCGGACTTTCCCCCTGTGCTACAACAGGCACAAGGAAAAGACCCCTAGAGAAAGTTTAGCACTGAGAGAAATTTTTTAATGAATATTTTGCAACTGGTTTATGACCCTTTTATGCCACATAAATGTTTCCAAGGATCCCAAAACTGAGCTTCCAAATCACAACCATTGCATGGCTTTAATTAACTGCTGCTCGTACGATGCACTCAACATAAACAGCGTATCTGTAAATGCTAATTGTTGTTATTGAACCCCCATGCTTCCTAGTGCAGTAATAACCTGTACAAAGCCTAACTTACTGGTATACAAGATCCAATTGTGTATCTTCCTCAAGGGATATTTATCTTCACAGCGTGATTGCTAAGATAAATGCTAAAGTTTAAAATTCAGAAGTGCTTACTTCAGGGCATTACGACAAGACAACAAAAATATAAATTTGACAGAAGAAAAGCTTATGCACATAAATTATGTAGCCTTTTAATTGAAATATATTTCATAATAGATTTCATAGCCAGCAGATTATTTTTCAAGGCATTTCTTTTTTTTTTTTTCTTTTTTTTTCTTTTTTTTTTTTTTTGTAAATAATTTGTAAAAGGCACTTTTTTGCTCCCCTTAGCTTTACAGAAATATAGAAAAAAAAAATCTTGAACAGCAGAGCATTGCAATTTTAGCCATAATAGTCAACATAACAATTAGAGCAGTTTGTTACAGGGACAGGGAATAGGACTGTCTTTAAGAAATGCGCTACTGCAAGCACTGTTGACTCACTGGCACTGCGCACCGCTTCTTTTCATCTGAAGGGGAGCAATGCCACACAGCAGCTATTGTAGGAATAGCAGCCACAGGAGACATTGTCTTCAGCAGAGATAAGCCAGGCCGAGAGGCTTAGCTTTATTTTGCTTTCAAATTTGTGTGTGTCTGCGTTATTTGTTTGTTTTCCTGGGGAGTGATGTGAATTCCTTAAATTCGTGGTGATTCCTGTAACTGAAGGCAAAATGTGTTTCAGGGCTATGCAGTTCTCTTGCAAGCCAAGTACCCAGGGCCAGTGGAAATAGGACTGGTTTTGCCTGTGAGATTAAAAGCGTTGTCAAAGCTGGCTTTAGCGTGCACAGCTTTGTGCCATGCATTTTCCATCTGCCTTGCTGACTGCTGTCCTGCTTGTAACTCAGGCTTGTAATACCAACCCTGTGACTAAAAAGGGTCGAAAATGAGAAATTATGGTAGCTTCAGTCCCACACGAGCCCAGTCTGCTCTGTTTTTTACCTAAATGGGATGAAAATAGGAGTGCTCCTGAGCTCTCTAAATATCTAGCTGAGTTCTGGGTACGTTGTATGGAGAAAAAATGAAACTACTCTTGAGAGTAGGTATGGGTCAGAACTTAACTGACAGACATCACCCAGGAAGGGAGAGCTATCAGTGCTGTTTCGAGAAATTAGGAGAAATTAGATCAGCAACAGCCCTTTGAGCCATTTAGTTGGGCAGCTTTCTGCTTTTATATCTGGCAGCTCCCCTCTTTCCAGAGGTGTTATTTAATCTAGCCACCAAGTCACATCTGCGGTTTTAATTAACGTGTGTCTCTGTTGTTTTTCCTTCTCTGTGTAGCACACTGAGCACCAGTGCGTATCTGGCCCTTTAGAGCAAGCACGTTTACTTTAAGTACCGCTGGGCCAAATTCTGATTTTCAGTAATTTCCCTACAGTCCTGCAGACCCCAGCAGGACCCCTCAGATTTACACTCGTCTCGCTGAGAACAGAATCTGGCTCGGGATATTTGAAAGCCTTGTTATCAGTGAAGCAGGCTATTGAGTTGCATGGTGCTCTCATTTTTACCTTGTTAGTGGCAAGGTTATCTTTTAGGCTAGTTTTTTCATTGCAAGTCTTGGATCCCAGCACAGTGGTGTATGATTTAAGCTGTTCTCAGCACTGCAAAAGCATAGTAATAACAATAACAATAATAATAATAATGTATTAATTGTAATTAGTACAGTCATACTAACACCCGAACAGCTAATTCACAGTACCTCTGAATGCCTTAGATCTTAGAAAGATGCTCAGGTGCTCCCTTCTCATGGGATGGACTCTTTTTCAGGGTGTGTATTGATAGGACAAGAAGTAATGGTTTAAAACTAAAAAAGGGTAGGTTTAGACAAGATATTTGGAAGAAATTCTTTACTCTGAGGGTACTCTGAAGCACAGGAACAGGCTGCACAGCGAAGCTGTGGATGCCCCATTCCTGGAAGTACTCAAGGCCAGGCTGGATGGGGCTTTGGGCAACCTGATCTGGTGGGAGGTGTCCCTGCCCATGGCAGGGGGATGAGACTGGGTGAGCTTTAAGGTCCCTTCCAATCCAAACCATTTGGAGATGGAGAAACTGAACGATAAAGAAGGAAGTTAGTTTACAAATTTATTTACCTGTCCTGTGCTGTTTCCACAGAACAACACCGTCTCCTCACTGTTAGCTGCAGTTTTGTTATTATCTGCATTTCCTTGATTTAAAAAAACAAGTGGACAGAAGACAAAACATCTTTAGAAAGGATTTTTAGTGGCCTCTGTGAAGAATAATACCAAATGTCTTGTGTTCTGTAGACTGGTGTACATCTGTACCAGGTGATGTCCGTTGGGGGTATGGCTCTTCTTCCAAAGTCTGGAGCCTCCACATCTGGGTTTCATATTGCAGCTGGAGGTGAACATAGAGATAAATCTAGTGGTGAGTTATCTTTAGTGAAGCAAATGCAGTCTTTGTCAGCTGAAAATTTAATTCATTCAATGACACAGATTTGTTCTCAGATGTACTCCAACAAAATCAGTACTTGAATTTTTGCTCCGTAGTTCTGCAGTTTATTGTGTTTTTCTTGAGCTATATGTTTGTCTGCTTGTCTGTTTTCTATAAGACATTATAACAAAAAACAGTAACAAAAGAAAATACCTTGGAATGCTAAAAATAATCCTTGTAAACAGCTATTACAAATTAATTGAGAAAGGAAAAAAAAAAAAAAAGAAAAAAAAAAAAAAAAAAAGAGCAAGTGTCTGGAAGTTTTTAAGAATGAAAGATCTGAACCTGAAAAGGAAAAGAAAAAGGGTTAAAACAGAGTGCTGATGATCTTTCAGAAATCACAGATTTAATTCCCAGCACTTCTGATTTCATTAAGAACTGCAGCCTTTTCCACTGGCAGCACAATTCTTGAGCTTGACAAAAACAGATGGGGAGGATGGTGGAAATGGTAAACTCCAGAAGTAACACTCTGTCTTCTAAATCAGGAGGTCACACCTTCAAGTCTTGACTGAAGAACTCAATCTTCCCCAGATCCCACAAACCCTGTTATACAGGTACTTGCTTATATGAGTCCCTGAGTGACAGATTAAAAAGCTCCCTCCTGTTGACTTGTCTCAGTATTTTCCAAGTCCTCTGGGGAAAAAAAAAAAAAAATACAAAAAACTCATCAGAATAATGAAGGGTAGCTACAGCATTTCTCAAGTGCCACATAATAACCTGTGCCTGTGAAAGGCTTGCAGCTGGCAGTATGGGGTCACAGGGAGAATAAAGGCTGTTTCATTCTCCTGGCATTATTAACATAGCTATCTATTTCCTTCAGAAATCAGTGTTAACTCTTTCCACATCCACAAGTCACCCTCACTCTGTAGTCATGACAGCATCATGCTTAGAGAGAGGAAATTATGGTGATGTGTGTTTGCATTTTGGAGCTTACAAATGGGATGTTTTGTTTAAGGCTCTTTGGTTCTCCCAGTGAGCAGCAGGAGCTTAGCGAAATGGCAGATTTCAGGAGAAAATGCAGAAGTCCCTAGCTCTCAAGTCTCCCAATCCCTAAAATGTATAAAAGCAGTTAATTGACTTTATCTACTGTGGATAGCTTTTGTTTCTATAGGTAACAACAATTCTCTAATAAAAAGTAATTGTTCAGGTCATTTATTGTTTTATTTTTATTTTTAATTTCTTAGTAGTTACAGGCTCTCCTACTCCAAAATCACTTCTCTGACTCTCTAGCATTCTTCTAACAATTTCAGGAGAGGTGTGTCTGTTTTATTTTGCAGGGATTTGCCTGTGTGGAAATTGTAGTACGCAATTGTTCCTGATGTTGTTGTAGTCTGCCAAATACTAAAGGTTTTGAATGGATTGGGTTAGGTCTTACATTAAATATAACAAGAGTAGAAAGAAAATCTGTCTAGAGAAGTGTTCAGTCAGAAAAGGAAAGGGAAGTCCACAAAGCTAATCAGGTGGATGCCCATGAAGTACGTCTGGGGACATTGGTTTGCTTACGTGATTCAGTATTAGTTGATTGTCCCCAGTTGTGCTTTCTTTCTTGTCACCAGAATGGGTGTATTTGCTCAGCATGACAATACTGGACAATTGTGTGAATAATCTGCTAGAGAAACTACAGGCCTCAGATGAAAAGCAGGACAATATTACAGTTTTAAAGCAATTGCCTTCACTATTTTTTCTGCCATCCTAGGGTTACATGAGAGCTGCTAAAGTGTCTTTGTAGTATCCGACCTACAATAAAGCGAATGCTGCTTTACGAGTTGTTTCTGATATCCATGGGCTTTGTCTGCTCTCTAATGAGCACATTACAAAGTCACTGAAGCTATTGTTTCCATTATACATCATCATCTCACCCATAACTTCTTCCAGCAGAGGATCAGTCCTAAAGTAAAAGGTGTGAAAAACTGACTAGAAAGACAGCTCTGGCTGAAAGCCTGTATAGCAGGGCTTGACAGCTTGACCCAGTCATGGTCTGCAGAAGACATTTAGGATTTTACCCTCCTTTTTGTTATAGAAATTAAACCAAGAAACTTATTTTTAACTGTCAAATATGCATGTATCCTGCTTATATCTGTACACATATGCTTGGACAGTTTTCAGGATTAGAAATGGATGTCCTGAACTTTGTTTATTTGTCAAAGCAATTTACTAAAAGAAAAGGAGAAATCCTTTCACCTTGCTTTGGAAAGGTTTGATTAATAATTTTATATTTGCATATTATACCATATGCACAGGAAGCTATAGGATAGGAATATTTATTTTTACTTTCTAAAGCATACACATCTCCTGTTGTATCATAATAATAATCGCTTGTATGAATGACACCTCCATTAAGGTTTCCAACATAATTTATGGAGATAGGGCCTGTACTCTATAGCTAGTCTTTTGCTGAATTAAATTTGTATTGGTTGCTCAGATAATGAATTTACCATGTGCTTTATGCTGTTACATCAGTATGAAAAAAAATAAGGAAAGAATAAGCCTCTGTGAATATGAGGAGAAGGGAGGGAAAACCACTTGGAAAACTAAGTGGCAAATTACGTAAAACTATGGGGTTATATGTATGTAGAGCTTAAGCTTTGTACGTGGCAATTTGACATATTCTCAAGGGAGATTTTTTTAATTTTTTATTATTATTATTATTTTTTTTTTAAGAGAACTAAGGATCAGGATGTTTGCAAAATTTCCTAGTGTGGCTGTTTCAGAGGGTGATGAGGGTATCGCCCCACTGGATTACAGATTGAACAAAGCTGCTGCAAGGAGAAAGGAAAGTCATACCTTACCCATACCACCGGGTTTTCTTTGCTAGAGGGAGAATTCATCCTTCAAAGGCCAAACAGCATAACTGCAGGCAAGAGGATCCACAGAAGAAATAACTTTCAAGCTCACTGGAGCTCCTTGAGAGACATCTCAGTGCCTCCCTTGGCCTTATTCTCTTTTTAGCATATGGCCAACCTTTCTGCTCTAGCTCTTGATGTTGCTGTTCTCCAAGAGAAGACTCGTGTCTATGTCTGAAGCCTTGTACAGGGTCCTGATTCCTGAGGCTATGAAAACATGAATATGCATAAGTCACTAACAGATCAGAGTATAGCCCAGGGCTGGACATGGGCAGGTGGAAGACAGCTCTCAACTTTGGCATAGCATGTAACCTTGAGCTATCTATTTAATGCCAAATCCATACCAGAATGTTTGTGTCCAATATACAGGTAATGTGATTTAGGTGTTTAGAAACATGTCTGTTCATGGAGCAGTGCACATGCTGAACTGTCCAGACACAATATTTCTCAGCCAGTAGGCCACATAGCTATGTTAATAAAATGCTGAGTCTATGCCAGTAAACCATACTGAGAAGAGAGATGAATGGTTTGCAGCACTTAACAACCATATTGAAAGGTCTTTCATGAGGAATATGTGCTCCTAGTTCAACAGATCAAGTGTATTCTCCTTTAGAATTTAGGTGGCCACATGGAACAAGTTATTTTTTTGCCACAGATTTTGCTAACCTTCCTAAAGTGTTGCCACTATAGGACTGGTGCTGCTGTGTTATAGTGCTGCTGTCCTGGCTGATAAAGCCATTGAAACGCCAGATGCTATCCAGGACTCAGAGAGCTGGAATCCTGTGCCTAAATGTAAGAGGGTGAGGTATGTTTAGAAGAGCAATACATTTTGTAAGAAATTTGACACCCTGAAACCATTCAGAGGAAGTTAGTGGTTAAATCACCCAAGAGACAGGAGAGGGTTTCTCCCTCTGCATAAGAGGATTTTCCTGTGCTGCCTGCCCCCTTGTACAAGAAGCATTGACTCCTTCCCCAGAGCTGTGCACATCACACCGGGAGATGAGTGTCTACCTCTGAGCATCAGAATGCTGAAAATGACAGCACTCAAGTCCTTGTCCAGGTCTGACCTCTCTTTTCTTTCACATCTCCCATTTTCTTGTGCTAATAATGGTCCTGACAAACCATCCCTACACTGTGAAACAGCAAAAGCATTAATGATCCTGGGTAAAAGGCCTTGAGACAGGTGGTACCATTTGTACACGTTGAGAATTACTGCACACACCATTTATAGCACACTGTAGTGACATGCAGTCTGCAAACCTCACCTTCTGCCATGAATTCCATGTTTTACGTATTTGTTTTGTGTGGAAGTATGTCCTTCAGCTGTCATCTGCCACTTCCTAACCATAATGTTTGAACTGGGGATACAGGAATGAAAGTAGCATTTTTCTTTCCCTTTCTTAATTCTCCCCATAGATGGCTGATTTGAGTTGCAAACCTTTCCAGCTATATTGCACAGACAGTATTCAGTAACAGCCTGAGCCCAATATTCCCTACTCAAGCAAAGCAACCATGGGATTCATAGGGAGTATTTTCTGCGTCAGAGCTTGCTGAATTTTGCTTTAACTGCTTAATTTCCTTTCCTGAAATCACTCCTTGCATTATTAATCTGATGAGTTTTAAGACAGGAGTAATTCTTCTGCCTTTTTGTGGTTTTTTTTTTTTTTTTTTTTTTTTTTTTTTATTGCATTTATTTCTTATTTGGATTACAGCAATGATGCCACAGTGCAGAATAAGAACTCATTGGGTTATGAGCTGTATGCACAAACAGTGCCCTCAGAACAAGTTGCATTGCTCCATTTTTATAATGAAATTAGGCTTCTTGGTTTTATATTCTGCTAATAGGAATTTTCCCTCAGGGCAGTTTAGCACACTTGTAGAGTTATTTCTCCTCTCCTCTCTAATGTGGGATGAAGTCCACTTCTTAACATCAGCCAACAAATGCTGTGCTATTGCATGATCCCAGAACATCAACTGAGCTTTTGAGCTTGACTTCCCTCTTCCTGTGACACAAAAGTTCAAAGGCTCTGCATCTTTTGTGTCAGAGATGTGTTTTCTTCTAAAGCATTGGCAGTGCTCACATATCTTGTACTGAATGTGGAAAAGAAGAAAAAGGAAAACATTCATGCTTATGTGGATCCCGCTAAGTGGAATGAACAAGATTTATTAATAAAGCTTTATCATTCTGAAAATCCAGTGCCAAGTCTAAGCTGGTAGAGGCTAGTCTTCGTCTTCAGCCTATTGCCAAATCACTATAAAATATCTCAATTTCCTATGAAATTGGCAGCCTCTCTGTAAAGGGAGACTAGGATACTAGTTTAATCAGATTTTTTGGACATCTGTGCTTCAGTGAAATGAATTCCTTCCTAAGGTGTAAATCCTTGCACAGGATGTTAAAGGAGCCTAAGGATGGAATCATCAGTAGCCTTAAAATCTTTGCACTGTTTCTTAACTTTGTGCAGTTTTCAAAATTTTTGTTAATTACAAGTTGTTTTATTTATTAATATATTCATGTAATTTGTTATATGGATGGAAGAAAAAGAACAGCAGTGTTGTATATCCAAACAAAAATCAAAGAAAAACAGTGAAAATCAAGTAATGAAGTGTCATTGAGTTCTCCTATTAAAATTCTGGAGGCTCTGTAACATAATTTAGTCATAATCCTCATTAAATTAGTCTGCAGATACCCTGCTCCAAAAATTGTAGAACTATATCCTCAATTTGTGTGAATCAGTGAGACTCTAAGGATACCTTATCTCTGCTAATTGATGTTACCTGAATACTTAGCATAAAGATCTACAGGCCAAAATGAGTCTATAACAGTTTTGCGTGACCTCTGGAGTAAAGGAATTTGTAGAATTTGTGAAAAATGTTGTTTTTCAAATAGTTTTGGTTGGAGCCATGAGCAAGGAAGTACCAGGAAAGCTCAACTTTTCATGGTCTCATGGTGCTGTTCAGTCCTAAAGCTGTTTCCTTTATGTTTAACCACTCAGCTGTGGAAAAGTGCAGAAAGAACATAAAACATGGAGGCAGAAAAAATGTAGTGTCGTATTACAACTAAAGATCTCATGTCATGTAACGTAGCTAAAAGTTCTGTTCACTATGACTATGTTTCTTATGCTAAAGCAAGTGATTTCGTAATCTATGGGGTCTTATTCATCATGAAAGTATGCAAGCACATCAGGTCTTTTTAACTGCCTCAGAGCCAAAAGAACTGGTTAAAGTTTGGAAAACTACTTGTCTGAAAAGGTCATACTTTGTAATTTGGTTTTTTTTTTAGGAAGCATACAAAAAACTTTTTTTTTTTTTTTTTAAATAAAACTTCTGTCTATTTTATTTGTGTATCTCAGCTGTATTTGTAGAATTTTTCATCCTTCAGTTACTAGTGAGGAGCAAAGAGGGTTAGGAGAAAATCTTGGTAGGGCATTCTCAGTAGGATCTCTGCACTATTCACTTTCATGGTTTATTGCTTCCTTTTCTTTCTTCACAGGAAGAGAAGTTCTTTTTTTTTTTTTTTTTTTTTTTTAAGGATGTGCTCATCACCAACTCTCTAAAGCTTAAGCTCCACTGTTGGCTAATGTATCTGTGTCACTGCAGGGTAGGAAGAGATCGCATCACCTTGCTGACACTACTATGCTGAAAGGTGCTTGTAGCGGATGCAATAATGCCAACAAAGTATTTTTGTTGCCTAAGCTTATGTCATTGAGGGAGATGGTGCAGGAAACAAACAAAATACTCTTCTTTTCCTTTGGCATCTCACCAGGAGACTCTGCAGATATCACATTCTAGTGCTGCTGTAACACTGGGGACTTGGCATGTTTAGTGCTTTCTATGTCAACCTATTCTACGGCTGTAATTCTCCGAACATACCCAGATCAGCACTTCTGTTTAGACTTAAAGTTCTTTAATTGGGGTCTTCTCCTCTGTGGCTTTTCTTTCTTTCTTTCTTTCTTTCTTTCTTTCTTTCTTTCTTTCTTTCTTTCTTTCTTTCTTTCTTTCTTTCTTTCTTTCTTT
>NC_048926.1:6220301-6237493 GCF_011077185.1 Oxyura jamaicensis | reverse complement strand
AAGGGAAGGGAAGGGAAGGGAAGGGAAGGCAAGGGAAGGGAAGGGAAGGGAAGGGAAGGGAAGGGAAGGGAAGGGAAAAGGGCAGGGAAGGGCAGGAAAGGGAAAAACGAAGAGAAAAGGGAAAGGAAGAGAAAAGAGAAAGGAAGTTAAAAGGGAAAGGAAGGGAAGGCAATAGAAAAAGATAAGAAGGCCTTCAATATGCAAGTGAAATCATGAAAAACATTTCCTCTTTTGTTAGTAAACTATCCCTCATGGCTGCTAGTTCTGCTGCACCATCTGTTAGCTGCATTACTGACCTCGCAAAGCAAGTGACAGTCGTGTAAAACAAGCAGTAGAAGCATTAGTAAAACCTGTCATTTCTAAGGTACTTTTTATTAATGTAAAAAAAGCAAGCGTACAAACAGCAACCCTTCACCCTAGAGCCTCTGAGTGTTCTGAAGTATCTAACTGAACGAACTCCTTTAAGGGCTGTGAAATATTCAGTTACCTTTTATTTTTCTCAATTGTTTTCAGTTTTATTGCATCCCTTGGTTCTAGCCAGGACAGAAAAGAAATTGCTGAGGTATCCTGAGAAAGGCTCTTATTGTGCTATTTTTATGTCAACCAGAAAGATCAGACATCTAATAAAAAGGCCATTTCTGGCTGTTTCAGCAGGGGGAAGGCTTTGTTATATTTTGGTAAGTGTTGGTACATCTCATTCGTGTTCATACAACACTTTTAGACCTCAGGTGCATGAAAGACTTCAGGTTCTAAAAAATAATAGCAGCACCAACAACAGCAATAAACCAAATATTAACAATAATGACATGTTTTATATATAGCATCCATATGGTCACTTCAGATATGTTCCTGGAAAGTACCCAGGTTGTGGATCATGCACCACACTTGAGAAGTTAGGATGATGATGGGGAGGACTTTGGCTTGGTAAGCTGAGGTGAACTGAGTTATAGTGAGATAAACTGGCTTACTAAAGTCCCAGTCTACCTCCAAGTGTTTACCTGAAGTGTTTAAAATCTGTTCCTATATTCATCCCATCTCTTACATATCACTGACCATCCCACTTTACTGCTCAGCACTGTCTGAACCAGTACATAAGCTCAGCAGGTGAGGCCAAGCTCTGGCCTTGATGAAGCCAGCCAATTTTTTTTTTATATTTTTTTTTTTTCAGTTGAGCCAACAGGGCACGATCATCCTAGTTTTGCTTCTTTGTTTTTCCTGTCATAGATCGTAACAGGGAAATGCTACACATTGGAGACATCCTTTCATAATGTAATAATTTGCTTGTCCTCAGTAATGTAATAACAGACTCAACCTCATCCAAGCAATAGTAGAGTCCTCCTAAGCAATGAAGCTGCACTGTTTCCAAAAAAAAAATAAGGCATATACAAGTCTGTATATGTTCTGGAAATGTGATAGGCTTCAGATTCTTTCCCTTCTATACAAACAGTAGCTAAGTATACCTTTGTCATTGGATGCTTTTTATTTCTGTCTGTGCAGTCTCTCAGCAGTGCTTAGTGCCCCAGTTTGTACATAGCTAACATATCTGTACAAATTTATCTTCATAATTTCCTTCTCTTATAGTTATCCTCCTTGTTCAGCAAGTGAAAATTGAGGAGAAAAAAAAAAAAAAAAAAAAAAAAAAAAAAAAGCTGAAGTGGTTTATCCAAGGTCATTTCAAAAGCCTGTGGCAAAACCAGTACTAAAACAATTCCTGTGCTCCAAGTCTCCAAACTCAAACTGTATGTTAAACGCAAAACCTCAGAGCTGCTCTTCCTGTTCTTGTGTTTATCAATTAACAAGTACAGTACAACTGGGATATTACAAACAAGTTACACACTTACTGATTACTTAATTATAAAAGTAACAGCTCACCATGTTACATCCCTAGTTAAAGCAGTAGGAAGGACAATCCATGTCATATCTGAGGGCAAAGACTTTGCTTCCCTTATGTGCTTCATATCTTCACACTTTAAAGCAAACAAAGAAACAAAAAATGTAATCCACCTGGAGGGAATTTGAAAAAAAAATATAGATGGAAAGTAAACATTTTTTATTGAGAATCAAACACCAACCTCCCATCAGTGCCTGTGGAGATCTTCTTCCAAATCCATTTGTAAGGTTTGAGATAATGAAGGTGTCACTGTTGATTTACAAGAAGATAGTATTCCATGATGAACTTTATCTTAAAATAACTGTAAGCATAATTATCCAACATAAATGAGCCTCTAGGGAATACATTTTCTTGAGAGATAACTGTCCCTAATTCTTGCACTAAAGCATCTTCAGCAGCTATGGTGTACTGCAAAAAGCATCAAGAATATGTCTTTTGTCTCCCTGTCTGCCTTCAAAATGTTAACGTTCCATGTAAATAATGGCTGCTGGTGCCAAAGGGTTGTATACAAAATGGGCATTCTTACTTAAAGAGACCTCTTCCATTTTCTTTTTTATTATTATTATTTATTTTATTGTTTAACTTCTGTCTGAGTCAAAGCAGATAATGAGTTAATCAAAATATATGTGAGAGCTTCCAGCACAGCACTCTACAAGGGCAAATTTCTTTAGGGAAAGGAACCGTTTAAGAACGGTTTAAGAAGTATTGAAAGAAAAAGAGACCTAGATTCAAGCTAGATGTGGGTGTTAGAACACTTCTGAAGTAATTGATATGTGTTAAAAGAAGGTTAGGAATCGAGACCAAAGTACAAATATGGCTTTTCTGCATCTGTTACTCTTGCTAAGGAGAGGCAAACATCTCCACAGATGGAAAGGTTTGTTCTCAATGCACTCCATTCAGACAAGGTCTGTGTGCAGCGTAGAAAGTCAATTACTTTGCCTTTCATTTCACTTCTTCCTGGGAACTTCCTGGGAGCAGGAGCTACACTTGATCTTCTCCATTAAAGACAGGCCCTCTGAGCATTCCTTTCTGATGGCAGGTTCGCCCAGCCCTGTCAGAGTTTAGTTAATGAAAGTTAAGAACAAGTAAGAGATGAGCTGGTGCTTGTTTGCTTCCTTGACTCAGAACATAGGAGAGCAGTTGTATTGTTGAAGCTTTGATGTAGGAAGTAGAAAAGCCTTCCCTGCCATACACTGCCTGTGGGATGGTCACTACATTCATCATCTTCTCACTTCCCTGTTTCTAAAATGAAGATATAAACATTCTTCCTTTGCTTAGACTGCAAGTTCTTTGGGGTAGTGGCAAGTGCAGTGCACTTCAGTGGCTGCTCTTCCATGCGGTCTCTGGATGCTGCTGCACTTAGCAATCTGAAGACCACAATATACTGGAAGCTGCAATTAAATAAAAACAAAAACAAACAAAAATAAAAACAAACTAAACAATGACATCTTGTCTTTGCAGCAGCTGTGGTGGTAGCCATTAGTTCTTAAAACTCAACAGCATTTATGTGTGAAGACACAGAAGATTATTGGCTTTCTTTTCCTAACTTTTTTTTTTTTTTTTTTTTAATGAGGATTCATATGTTACGGAAAATAAACTTGATGTCTTGAACGCTACAGTGGATTCAATAGGGATTCTTCTGCGTAGCACCACTGGTGACAATCAAGCAGCAATCACCAATCAATTCGGTTTGTTTGGATATGTCAGCATTTTCTGAGGCAAGCAGACTTGGAAAGGTAAAGGTATGATGATACGATATGCATGTTGTTTGAATATAGATTTACAGAATGGGCGATAGGATGCTATAAAGGTGTTTGGGGGTGGGGGGGGGGGAATTCTGGTTTTCAGTCTTGTGTTTCAAGACAGATTTCTTAAATGAGGCTGACCTCTTCCTTCTTAGATCAGAGGAGGTAAATGACATGATGCTCCAAGGAAACCAGTGTCATTGCAGCTTTCTAAAAGGTCCATATAATCTTGGTGTGCTCATTTGCAGTACAATTTAAATGAAAAGGTGTTTCAGATCAAAAAGTGATCACAGTGTAGCATCTGTAAAATGAGATAAGCTATGCAGTGGATGGCGTTTCAATCTGAGTGAAAGAGCTTGCTGCACTGAACACTTGAGAGTCTTAACTTTCACTCTGACACTAGCTTTCAAAAATAATAAACAGATTTTTAAAATTTTAAACTTTTCTGGCAACTGTTTTTGGTCCTAGCAGAGAAGGTTGTGATTCACCTTCTGGATTCTTCTGGCTTTCAGAGACATGGGCCAAAAAAATCCGTCAATGTCTTACAAGTAATACAGTCTTCCCACAGACCTGATGTTACCTCAAATCTTATTTTAGCAAGTTTTCTTTCCATCCGTGTTGTAAAGTCAGAGGCAGTGAGGTCAGAAAAACTCAAAAGGTGACAAAAATCCTTCTGTGGTTGCTTCTTACCAGATCTATCTTATTCAGTTAGCCTTGAATTGGTTGCTTTCCAACTCAGTAGTATCACAAATGGCTGTGTGCCATCCTCAGCAGGGGTGAAATGTAGAAAATGAACAAAATCACATTGGCTTTGCTTTTATTAAAGGCGGATACCAAGCAAGATTAAACTTAAAGCTGTTGTGTTCATCAGATGTTAGACCCCTATTTCCAATTCTGTTAGGCAGCACTTTACAAGTGCTGACTGTAACGCGATTCTGTAAATATTTGGGATCTAGGTAAATACTGTAAGCTATTTAGTGCAGCAGAGCATATTTGATGTGTAAGAATTCATCTCATGTAAGTTTGACTAGCTAAAAGTTAGTTATCTATTCTTACCTGGTCACCTTGCAGCAGATGGAAAGGTACCCCCAGAAGGATCAAGCACCCCACCCAGTTCCTGTGTCTTTCCATCAATTACACAGATAGTACACATGGCTGGTTCAGAGTACACATTTTACTTTTAGGTTACTTAACGTAGCAGAGACGACTCTTGTGTAATAATCATCTGGTATAGTCACTGCTGACCACTCTTCAGTGTACCAGACCAGTCTCTGAAGTCCCTTCTGTAACAAGTAAAAATGGCTGTTAAAGACATAAAGCAGCATTTGTGGCAGGCTCACAGACATATCTGTACTGGTCTTCTAGGTCAGCCTGAATAAGCTGGTATTTCCCCACATTGACCTTTCACAACTATTAGAAATGAATGCCCACATCACAGTCCTAGTGGTCAGTAAAAGCATTTTTCTCAATAAGTCTTTTCACAGCTCTCATGCCAGGAAACAGGGAAATAAAGATCATTAGTGTTTTGTTCTCTTATTTTCTGATATATATTGATCCACCCTGTTTAGGTGACCAACAACTGACATATAGATCTTCTGAGGTTATCAGAAGCACTCTAGTAAGATCTTACACTGTTGCTCTAAGTCCTCCTTTGCTTGGGTTCAGCAAGGTTGAGTATCTGCTTGCTAGAGTCCTACTTATATTTTTAGGAGATCTCACTAAATTCTGTACAAATAGGTGAGGTACAGTAAAACTGCTAACTGCACATTAACTCTGCTCCTCAAATAAAGTTTTTTCAAGTCAGATAGTGCTGTGGAATAGATTGGAGCATAAATCCTCGTGTTTTGTGATATAAAACTACCATTTGCTGATGTAGGCTGGTAAGAAATTTCCCCTCTGGGCAACAATTATCCATAAGGCTGGGAGCTTGGGAAATCAGGTATTATACGAGCTCTGGTCTTCTATTGTATCAGCTGTGAAAATCAAGAGAAGGGTAATATTTGCTGTCAATCCCCCAAATGAGGTACAACCCACTAATAGATCAAAGCCCTCTAAATCTTCTAAGCATATGACATTATTTATTATTATAGATATACTATTGACTCTCCATACTTTTATATGCACTGGCCATACAAAACAATTGTGAAAATATGCAATTGAGAAAGAGGAAGCTATGAACTTGATGGATTTTGAAACTACTTTACTAACAGAGAAATGCTGTTATGCCAGAAAAATGTTGCTAATGCAGATGAAAGAAAACTGCCAACCTTTTGCATTAGTACAGAAAAGCTATGGAAGTGGCTTGACAGGTAGAAGAAATTATCCTAATAAAATATGTAAATAAAAGAAAAAAAAGAAAAAAGAAAATGAAAAATTTGTATGTATAACTATTTTCAATGTCCAGTCAGCATTGTTGCTAGTGGTCTATATATTCTTTCTCATTCAACAGTATTTTAGAAGATAGCAGTGGAGACAAGACCAAAGAAATCAGAATATAAGTACATGAGAAGAATATAAATTACATGATGTTTGAGATGAGAAAAGAAAAAAAAAATATCTGGGAAAAATTAACTTTTATCAGTAATTGATAATCCTGGAACACCAGAAAGCTCTGAAAGAGATTTTGTAAGAGCAGCAAATGAGATACGAATTTACAATGCAACATAGTATAAATAAAGTTCAGTGCACTTTTGATATTCATTAGCAGGTGTATCATATAATAAGTTTAAAAAGGCTATAACTCTTTTCCTTCCCAAAAACACATAAACATGGATTGTCTACTAGTCTCTAGAGTTGTTGTGGGCAGAGCAAATGCAGAGTTCTACTTCTTATCCCCAGAACTTTTCAGATTTGTTTGTTCTGAGCCACAGCTTAGATGTTAAATGACAGTTTTATATTTCTATTTAAAACAAATGGACTTTTAATTTTATGCTTGATGAAAAAAAGGTAATTATTCTAATGTTTTGCTCCCCATTAAAACTTTTTTAAAAATGCACAATATAAAAATGGATAAAGTTGTAGCTTGGACTTTTTTATTATTATTATTTATTTTCTGTGTAGAGAAATAATACAGCAGCAAAATCAAACTGAAGTACAATGTCTTCATATTTTTAATTGCTCTTCTGTTACCAGAAAGTAATGAAATGCTGGAGCCCTCATGTTTCTTTTTATTTGCCCTTCTAAAATTGGAGAGAAATGAGAAATCAATGGCACATTACAATGTAAAAGACAAACAAATAAAAGAGAAAGTAAAGGGAAAATAAAGAGGTAGAATAAATACTCAAATGCTATAGAAAATTTGGGAACCTGTAAGAAAAGAAAATAGTGACAATCTGATGTTTTAGCTAAAAGATAAATATGAATATTTTTAAATAAGGTTGAATACAATAACAAATCGCATATTGCAACTACTTATCTTTAGTATTTTTTTATTATATATATATATTTTAATATGAGAAAATAGTGTCAAACAAGCACCTATGTGCTTGGATAAAAAGTATAAAAACAAAAAAAACAGACAAACAAAAAGCAGAAAATACATATGTATTATTAAAACTAAAGTAAAGGTGTTTAAATACATAGGGTCATGTCCATATGACTCTATTAAAGAAAAAAAAAAAAAAAAAAAAGTCTTCAATGAAACTTCCGCTATAAAATCAAAAGAAAATGTTTTCACTTGAGTTAAATTCCATTAAATAAGTAAATAGGACATTTGCCTGAATTATTATCTGATTAGAGCTGGCCCAGGACCCCAAATAGCGAAAAAACTTTTCAGGAGCCTTTATTTGTATTTTTATTGGTGTCAGTAAACTTACACTTCTATTATCCTAATGAATCATTGTTAGCAAGAGAATTATTAAATTATTACATTCATATACTGATCATAAGACTTAACCCTAAAATTTTGTGATGTTGTTAAGGGTACTGAATCTCCTGATAATAATGATAATAATACCTAAAGTGAAAACCTAAGTGGAAAATAAAATATTAGGTTTAATTTATTTTTTGTAGCACTCTCCCTTCAGCAACCTGATAACAAATACTAATTTCAGCAGCTGCTGATGATTATACTCTTATTTCATTCATATGTATTTGTTTGATCAGTTCACTGTTGAAGTTCTGTCTGTCCTTTCATAAATAACAGCAAATAATGAGACTCTGAAAACATCTTGATGTAACAAAATCAATTGATTTTTTAAAATAATAAGTTCTTGCATTTGTTCACAGATATATGGATTTGCTTGACTACCCTGCTTATAAAAACAGTCTATTGCTGATGCACAAAGAAACTAAGTGGAGCATGCCCATCATATAATGAGTAGGGCATTTGCTTTCTGTATATATGTCTTCTCTGCCTTTCCATATTTGTGTTCACATGTATTCATGTGAAGTAAAATATATATAAAAAAGAATCACATTCTGAGTCATAATACTGCTACCTTTTTCTTTTTTTTTTCTCTTTTTTTTTTTTTTAAAAAAAAGGGAAGCTTGTCAGAAACATCAGTTTGTAATTTAGTTGTGTGTGTGTGTTTTGTTGTTGTTTTGTTTTTCCTATTAAAAGGAGGAAAAACAGAAGTTAAATAAAATAATAAGTGAAATCAATGTCTATCTGAATATCTCTGAAAAAAACAAACAAACAAATAAAAAAAACAGCTTGAAAATAGAAAATTTGTGGTTTTCTATTGTGCAGTAGAAAATATACATGGAACTCTAAACTAGTAATTTATTTTTCTGTAAATACTTTCCTGGACAAGCTTTGCCATCTTTCTCAGAATTGTGACTTTATAACATTATAATGTAACCTTATAATTACAGTTCAATGGATAAAAGCACATTAAAAGATGAAAGGTTTGTGATTTTTTGTTTTGTTTTGTTTTTAGAATTTTATAAACCTGCATTAGGCTGATTTTTCTAGATGAGGCTAATGTAGTCTTACATTCTTCTGAATGTTTCTTACATTTGTCCATTAATTTTTTAGAAACAAAACTTTTACCTGGTTTGGTGAAAAAATTGAGAAAGTTACACCGTTTTTATTTAGTTTTCTTTTTCACAAACAAACATCAAATTATGTAATGTACTTAAACATTATGTGGTATTGACTATGCAACAAGGCATTTGACTAGAGTTATGTAGGAAACATTAATTTTCTTTTCTAGTACTCTAGTAGAACAGAACTAACTTTGTTTTAACTTTAATGTATATGAATGACTAGATAGAAATACAGACTACTGAGAATTTCAAAGCTGAATCAAAATTCACAGAAGGATGAATAAAACAAATAGCATTGGAAATGTTGATTGTTTTTATAGCAGTTATATAACAACAGGTTACCCTCTTATGCAGAAGACTAAATCCCTGTATTCTCTATAAAATTTTATATCGAAAAATGTCCAAAAGAAAAGTTTTGGTTTGAAACCAAATGTACCAAAATATAGCAGCACCAAATAGAAATCTGAAAGCTGCATACATACAACAAAAATCTGTTTATAAAGAAGAAATTTATCATAATGTTACAGGGTAAAATCATCTTTCATAGAAAAGAGAGCTGGAACTGGACATTTGTTCACAGTAACTTCATAACAAAAGTGGCACCTTTTATATATTCCATAAGTGTATGCAGAGGTATCAGAATTGCAGAGCAGTGAATGGCCAGAGGGATGTGGGTAAAATCTCTTTGCCATGTCTAGGTTAACACAGGAGTTGAAGGCAGTCCTACAACCAAGCCACACAAGCCAAATGTCACAAGCTTTGATGATGTCCAACACATTGACATTTTTCTACTCACATGGAAGCAGAGGTCCATATAAACTGAAGTGCACATCCACTTCTGATTTTTCCTCTTGAAACTCTGTTTGAATGGCATGGAGAATTAAGTGCTTCCCCACAAATAAAAATCCCTCTATTTCCACACGGAAGATGCGCAGTTTGAAATCATTAACTCTGTTATTAAACCTGCCGGTTGGCCCAATGTGATTGAGATATCTAAATTCACTCAGTGTGGACTTTGTAAGCCCCTCTTTGCTTGCTCAGACAACCTTGCAGGAGGTGACTTCTGTACACATCGCACACACAGACTGTGGCTTAAGCTGTGAGTTAAGCAACTGCGAGCCTGAGTGGTTTCATCTTAGCAGTTTAAGCATCTCAGAAAGTTTCATTCCTCTAACAGCAAACCTTTAATTAAATAGAATCATGTAATATAAATAAATGCATCTGTAAACATGCTGGAGGGCAGAAGAACATGTTTTTATTTATACAGTTTTAATAAAAGATATGTTTCTGGTTAAGTCCCTTTGTGAGTGATCTAATATATAAAATGCAGTACAAGAAAGTGGTGAATCTATGCACTAAAGCTTTAACCAACTTGGCACTTTCAGTTCAAAAAGATTATTTTCTCCTTTTTTTTTCTTCTTGTCCCTTCCTTAAGTCCTTTAAGACAGAACTTAATAAGAACAAGCTTTGCCTTCCTGGATCAGAGCCAGTATTAATATGACAAGAACTAAACCAGGCCATACAGAGAAAGGTGAAAACAAAAACAACAAAAACAAAAAGATTTGAAAACTATTTGTGGAAGAAGCTGAGTTTTTTTTTTTTTTTTTTTTTTTTTTTCTTCTCGATCTATATTCTCTGCCTAATGCCTCTAAGTTAGATATCTGTTTGATTTGAAAAAAAAAAAATACTTTTTAATATCCTTTCTGTTATAGTTGTTTAATATTTTCTCCTTTAAAAACAGCCTCTGGAGGTCATGTTATCCATTTAAATATCTAATAACTAAGAGCTGTGCCTAAATCTTTGGTCCCATGACAATGAATCCCAGTATCTATTTGCACTGTGCGTAGAAGTGTTTTTCTTCATCAGTTTGTTTTTAGTTAGCTCTGTTTCATTTAATGTCTCCATGGTCTTGATTACTGCCTGGAATAACATCTGTTTGCATATTTCTGGCTTCTGAGAAATGTTTCTGGTGTACACCATCCCAGTATTTCACCTACAAAAAGCAGCATAAGAAATAACTGGAGTTGATTAAAACCTTGTATTTATGCTCAGCCTCAGGGACCAGACACCGAGATCTCATTGTTCTGCTCAGTCACCTTCCAGTGCGAAGTCTTGCAGAGAGCTGCAGACCTGGTGGTACGTGGGCTGGTGCAAGTCTCACAGGGCCCCATGCAAGTTAACACAAGGAGAGCACACTACAGGGTTTAGCCAGTTCTCCCTAGAAGGTGTTGCAGATGTACTTCACACCAGAGTGGTACCATGGCCGTTCCACTTGGTACGTGACCACTGTTGGCTTCAAGGAATTCACAATACACACAGCTGCCTGGCTGATTCTTTCCTGTATTAAATGTATGAATAAAAACTTTTTTTTTTTTTTTTCTTTCTTTCTGGTTCAAACAGACACCTCCCCCTCTTCTTTACTTTTTTTAAACATTGAAAACTTTTTATGGAGATTAAAATTGCCCTTGCTTTCACATAAAATAATCAGTTTAGATTTACTTTTCTTGCTGTTAAAACAAAGGATTATAATACTTCACAGTCCTAACTGCAGCAGGAATGCCTGACTTCCCATTGCAATACCAAGCAAACCTTTCCCTAGGATCACATGCTATTTAAAGTGTTTAATTTTCTCATGGTACAAGCAGAAGGCTCATCAAAACTGTGAATTTCAGATAAGCTTTTATCAGACTTTTGCTGTAACCATCTCAGAAATGAGCTGTCATCAGCAAATTTAATCTGTCTCTGCCTGCTTTAATTGTTAGCACCATTTCTGCCAAATCCTTCACAGTCTTCATAGCATAGAAAGTTTCTTTAAGACTTTTAATTCAGTCAGCAGAGATTGCACACAGTATTTTTTTTTTTTTTTCATATTTATGCCTTACATATTTAAAAAGGTGGAAGACCTTGATCGAACAGTCGAATTATGGAAATGCAACTACATTACTGGTATTAAATACCGAGTCTGAAATGTACAGCTCAGGAGAACCCTGCCAGCAAGAATAAAGCTCTAGGAGATATTTTACTTTATTTGGAGTGAGGATAAATAGAAGCATATTTTCTTTAATGCTGTGTGTCATGGAATTTTATTGGTTATATATGAGTAATTGCATAGGGTGCCCAGTCTTAAGTAGGCTGAAGGACAAGAAAGATGGCCTTACACTTAAAGTTGTTGCAGGAGGCCTCAGCAGAACTGGGTTGTCTCTCTGACTTTGCCACAGGCTTTCTGTGTGACCTTGGGCAATTTACTTTGGCCTGGATTCTTCGAGGATTTGGTGATATAACAATCTTTGGAGTCTGGGTGAATGAGGTGCTCAAGTGCTTGCACATAGCTGACCCTGTGTGCCTGGTCCTACCCATGAGCACTAATTATCACTGAATTTTATCTGCCACTTGGTACCCCAGCCATCAAGCACTGTGAGATCTTCATGCCGTTCCTCAGAGGCAGCTACAACCTGACACTCCTGATCACGGATTTTTTGGTTCTCATCCAAAATTCTCTCACTCCAGCTCTTTTTACAATTAATTTATCAACGTGTTAAGTAACATGCATACTAACTAAACCAAAAGGGGTTTCTCTTACTTTCCTCCCGTGAATACTGTGACAATTAACTCATAAATCTAGAGCTAACTAGATGACATGTACTACACAACTAGGTAAATGGGGTATACCTACATATATACAACAGTGAGAGACTATGACTACAGCCCTGGACCTTACTGATATAACATATTTTTTGTGGTTAACTTAGGCATTCATAACAACTAAGTTGTTGTTTCATTATGATAGCAATTACAAAAACTTAAGTACTGGAATAAGACATCTTGAATTGTTATCCCTGGATAGTTTTAAAGTTAGACAAGTATCTCCCACAAATGTAAAATATAAAATCTTTGACTGGGAAAGAAGTGGCTAAGTCATGTCAGTATCAGAAAATCTGTGATTCTTGAACAGCAGTGGTTCATTAGGCACCAATACACAGTCCTAGCTAATGACTATAGTCAGTATGTGGTGGGAAACTATAAAGCAGTGGAATTATATTTATCTAAATCAAAAAAAAAAAAAAAAAAAAAAAAACACTAATTTGCTGAGTTTGGCCTCTTTCTCTTTATTATTTCAAATGGTTGGCATTTGTGTTTCTTTATTTTTGTGAAACTTATTTGCCTATATGAGGATCTTGCAGAGTCCGTGGTAATTTGTTTTTATTTTGAATGTGTGCTTGTTCATTTGGTTGTTTGCTTTGGATAATTACATCCCTCCTGCCATATCATTCCCTTTTGTAAACTATGGGAGTTACTAATACAGCATGATTTGCAAATTCAGATTATTCTAAATGAATGTGCAATTTCAAATTCACTTTGTGCAATTTCAAGCATCCAAGTTTATAATATGCTTTTGCATCCATGCCAATAAAGATCAAATCTGAATGCTCAGAAAAAGTGAAGACAAAAGGATATTTCTTCAATTCATCCATCTGATTTGAGCCTTTTATTTTGATCCTCAATGACAGCTGTGTCTGATCTTGCCACAAGCTTTATGGCTGTAACATGATTTCTCTTGTTGAGAATAAGAATTTGAGATTGTAAATGTGATGTTCCAGCCTTCCTGGTTTGGTTAAGGCAAGCCCTAGAATTCCAAGAATTGGAAGTAAGTCAGAAACAAAAATTTTCTTCTACAATACAGTTAAAAATGTAAACATATGACAGCAAAGTGAACAAAATGCAGATCAGTATTTCATCCATTTATGGGTTCCTCCAGAATGTATGTGACTTCACATCTACTATGAAAATCAAAAGGAGTCTCCAAATTCAGTGGATGAAGGGAATGTCCTAAGTACCATGAATAAAATTAGACATAATTTCTGGCCCAGAACATACAAATTTCTCAGAATGTACAAATACTGAGACCAAACAAACAAGCAAACAAGAAACAACAAACCAACAAGCAAACAAATGAAACACTTCATATATGGTTGAAAATATGGAATAAATTCCAGTACAAAATCCCCTGAATACAGAGAAGTATCAATAGTTAATACAGTCTCAAAGGAAGTCATGTCCGATAAAGTGATTCTTGTAAATTGTGAAAAATCCCCAGAGGAACTGCCTAGGGAGTTATTAACATTATGATAGTACATTTTTCTCATGTATGAGAATGGATCCAACAGGGATTCTTGATGTCACAACAATCTCTTATTGATATCTCTATATTAAAAAAATTAGAGTGGAAACCTGCTGACTGTACCTGAACTGTCTCAAGCATTACTGGTCAAAGTCGGTAGGAGTCTGTCCATGACTTCATGGGGCTGTTGCTCAGAATCATAACACTGCATCTTGCCATCCCTTGCCAGCTCACTTTTTTCATTTCTTTGCCCAATTGTCCAGGAATTACACAATACTGGAAATACTTTTGTGGCATTCCTTACGTTTTTGCATCAAGCCCTACACAGTCAGATCTTGGAAGTGCAGGGTTCTCTCTTCCTCTTAGAAAACAAAATAATGGGTAAGGCTAGAAAGAGCAAAAACAGAGACATAGATACATATTCAGTATATAATATACATATATGTATATATATGTATATATATATTCCACTTGGATGTAGACTGAACTGAAATGACCTGTGGGATAACCAGTATTCTGTCTACAGGTCCTTATTCCCCCAGTCATCCAGACTGGGAAGCTGGCCAGGCCCACCATGATTCAGATCTGCTGATATGCCTTTCTTCTCTTTGTGAAAATCAGTGCACAAAAGGGAAGGGAGAGAGTGAAAGAACTGGGACAGATTCAGGTCATTTTCCAACAGAGAGACAAACCATAGCCAAGATATACATAATTACCTGAGTCTAGAAGTGTTCTTAGGCCACCTTGTAGAGACAGAATCTGTTTGTACCAAATGTACTGTTCATATAAGAAGGCTTAATGTCACTGAAAACCATAATGCTTGTAAACAACCCAGCTGAAGAGCTACAGTGTACTGATATATTCTGCAAAAATACAAATTCATAAAATGTTAGGACAGAGGATGCCATTACAATTCTGCAATAATGCTGGCTAGGGGACTTCCTGACTACAGGAAGCTTGTTCCAACTCCAAGACAATGTCTTTCTGTAGACAAAACAGAAAACACCTGATCTTCACTTAAAGATCTCCACTGAATAAGAATCCACCACAACTTTAAGCTGTTCTGTTGATTAATTAGCCTCACTCTCTATTTTTAGATCCTATTTCTTAAATGAATCAGTTTCAAAGAATGAAGTTACACAAACCAGACAGCAGAGGATTGACCAGCATGAAAGATGGTTTTGCTTCCTCAGTACTGTTCCCTCTTTACAAAGCAGGATTAGAAGCCCCCAGGCCCCTCAGCTCAGACCTAGATATCCTGCACCACTTGCATGGGCTACCGTGGGCACCACTTGCATCAGCTACCATATTGACATTTAAACACTGAATTCCTATGTATTTTCCTTCTGAAGACATTTTTCTTCTAACTTTGAAGATTATAATGCAAAAAAAAAAAAAAAAAGAAAAAAAAATCATTACAAGAAATAAAATACAAGAAAAATAATTTTGATGGTACAAATTTTTAATAAAGTGTTAATCTAAGGATTTCAGCTGTCCACTTTTATAAACCTTTTGGCTGCCTATAACTTATTTACCACAATAGTCACTCAGTCCTTGGTGACTTAATTCTACTCTTTTCTTTTGCAAGTCCCATCTTCCTGTTTTCTGTGTGTGTGTTTTGTTTTGTTTTGTTTTGTTTTGATGTGTTTTTTTTGTTTGTTTGTTTGTTTTTTTTCTCTAGACAATACAACTCAAAAGTTTTCATGCATCTCCTTGACAGATACAAACATTATTCCCATTGTGTCCTTACTGAATGAAAAATTTAAAGTGCAGAGCTGGCATTGGAAGATTGACTGGATTCTAAATGAACTTTCTGATACCAAATGTAAAACTAGAGGGAACAGAGCACTAGTAATGAAGTGAAATACAAGGTTAAGTATTGGAAACTAATTAGTGAGTTCATCAGCAACAACTCTTTGATGGTCTGAACTGCTTCCAGAAAGATAAGGATACATTGTTGGAGAAAACAATTAAATCTCATCCCATACTTGCATAGAATTATTTCATATTCACATGCAAATCCAAAGACATGGATACACTCAAAATACTAATGCAATATAAATGCACAGACAGTGTGTTTTTCTTCTTTTTCACACCACTATGAATCAGAGGTAAATTAACAAGAGGTTTACAATACAAAACTGTTGTGATTTTAAGGAAATTCAGACCATCAGTCTCTGTTTTCATCAGCCTTATTATCAGTAGTAACTTACTTACTTAGTATTGCCATAACTGGGAATCTGAATATAGTATAGATCTTTATTGTTGTGGATACAATGTGAACACATAACTACAGTCAGAATCTTCTACCAGAAAAGTTTACTCACACATACAAACAGATGGACAGACAGACTATCCATCAGCTTTCCAAACAAACCCATATTAACTCCCACATTCATTTTATATCAGTGTGACTCCACTGTAGTTTCCAATGGTTTATGCAAGAAGATTACTAATTCTATAAACATTGCGAGAAATCCCTTGTTTTACTTCATTCCTCTTGGACTACTTAGTGGCAAAGGACAGAAATCCAAATCCAAATTCTCACTGGGAAATTCATTCTGCATTCATGAATGACTAGCCCCTATCCATCAAGTAGGACTGGGTCCTTTTTTCCCTTTCTCCAAACAAACTCACCAGCTCAACCTGTTATGGAATCAGGCTGACAGTAAAAAAGGTGGTTGATTTTCTGCACATTAGAGTTGCTACCTGGCTCTTTTATCCTGCCTCTGCATCTGGGACCCACGAAGGCTAAATCTGAGTTGGAGCTTGGAGCAGGCAGGATCCCTGCCATTGTCATCACCCCCGCACATGGGACAGATATCCCGACAGGAGTTACAACTGCTGCAGGGTACTACAGTGCTGCCCACATGCCTCTGCAGCACAGGCTCCTGCAGAGCTCCTGCCATAGCTGTCACCTCACAGCAGCAGGGGCCTCTGCCGACCGCCACTGGGTTCCTGTACTCACTGCAGTCACTGGGAGCTTACTCCCTGGCTGATTTTCCTCTCTTGGTGAGGAGGAAGCATAGCCTTGCTGAAGTCATCTTCTCTTGCAGCCAGCTCTTCTACACCACTTTGCATTTCTCCATTTTGTCACCAGGATGGGACCGCCGTTTCACTGACTCACCTCTCTGGTGTCACTCAGATAGCACAGGCTGGGACGTGAGCACAGAATGGTCTCCAATTCTTTCTTTCAGAGAATAATGAGCTGTAGAAAAGGGTTTATTGTTCCTGGGATAATGCTATGTGATGACTAAATTTGGTGAGGAAATGGCCATCCAAGCATTACTGTAATAATGCAAGCACTCATTTATTTATCTTTTGATGAGGTTCCAAGGAGCATAATCAAGTTAGAGACTATTGTTACTTTTCGTACTCAGGATTTTGACAACTTATTTGATTGTTTAAAGCTGGATATTTTTAACTATTAGTTTGGTTTTGCAATTTT
>NC_048926.1:6211882-6220201 GCF_011077185.1 Oxyura jamaicensis | reverse complement strand
TACTTATTTAAAAATTAAATTTATTTTACCCCATTAACCTTATTTTTAATAAAATGCTAAAAAAAAAAAAAAAAAAAAAAAAGAAAAAAAAAAAAAGTGCAGTTTCCTGGCATCCCCTTAGGTTCTAAATAATGAAGATGGTAGCTTGGATCTGGGGATAAGTCTGAGATTTATAGTGACTGTGTGGAGCAGGTTCAAGGATCTAAATCAGGTAAAACCCCTACAGAAGTTTCCAGACCAAGCTATCTATGTACTCAGTGGGAGGAAGCATGCATCAGCAGGAGAGGAAACAAAAAATTATGTATTGAATGCCTAAAGTAGTAAGTACTGGGATTCTCTCTTTGCCTTGTCCATCTCTCCTCCCAGTTACATACTTTTGGGAATCAGACTTCATCCCAGCCTCTGGGAATCTGAAAAAAATGACACTGCATAAGTGAATAAGACTTGGGGTCTTTTTGTAAAGGAGTAGTGGTGCTCTGCATGGCTTCTTCCCTTTCCAGATGAGATCACTTGAAGACAGCCCAGCAGAAGTCAAGAAATTTACTCACCACAATGGCTATTACAAAAAATAATAATGCAGAAAACAACAAAACAAAACAAAACAAAACAAAACAAAACAAACAAAAACAAACAAAAAACAACAACAAAAAAACACTATTACTATATGTTCCTGAACAAATGTGTTTGCGAATTGCAAAGGTGTCTCTGAATCAGTGCCTCCAGGGCATGTCTTCCCTGCAGGGGAGTGTCACAGTGTACTGCTTTATGTATAGTTTGTGAAGAGCTCAAGGGTAACTCTATTTATTTATTTATTGGAGATAATAGTTTTTCCATAGCTATATGTACCAGCAAAGTCAGGAGAATTGGGGTCCAGTTTCCTGAATTTCTCTGTCAGGCCTTGAGCTGATTCCAGGCAAGCTGACTCTCAGAACAACTCTGGTGCCTGAACTTTCTAACATATTTCAGTACACTGATCAATAGGGTTCTTTTTCCCTTCCCAGCCACAGAAACTGCACAAGGTGAAAAAAAATGCCACTGAATTAATATTTATTTTGCAACATAAAAGAGCCCTGCACTATCTACAAATAGTCTAATTAATTTGGATTAATTTCATGTGCAAAGTTTGGCTCTGAAGGTGTTGATGGAGTAATACATCAAAGAGGCTTCACCTCTGTAAAAAATCAATGCTAAAGTAACCTTGATTACTGTCTCTGCTGATGTCACACGTAACACTAATCAGTCATGGTTTGCACTGAACACTATTATGAACAAATATTATTCGTTCTCTTATTGGCGTTTTTGAGACCCTGGGATAATAGTCACTGCAGTTCTTTAAGAGGAGGTTTTCACCTTAGGGAAATTGTACAGGTTGCTCAGGAGCACATGGTCCTAAAGAAAAATTGAATGAATCTGAAAATCGAAAATAAGGGGACATACACTGCCATGGCACAAGGAGACACTTGCCTTCCTCCCTCACTGTCCTTTCCCTCACTATCTCCTTCCCTGCCTCCCTGTCCACCTCCCCTCCTCCTTTCCTTCTTTGATCTCCTCCTCCCCTCTCTTCTCTACTTTCTCTTTTTTGTTTTCTTGCCCCTTTCTTCCCCTTTTCTTTTCCTCTTTTGTTACCCTCGCTTTGTCACCCCCAACTCAGAACTAGAAAGTACATTTGAAACAGTGGCAGGTTTCTGGAGGGAATGCTTTCTAATACAAGAGGGTGATCTCTAGAGATGCTGGGTCTGAAATACCTGACCTGTGAGGTATCTAAGCCCTATACAACCAAAGAAAACCTCAGAGTGAAAGCACCTAGCTCACCTTTAATAAGGCTCTCTATCGATTTTTGTGATTGCTATTTTTATTCTTCAGAGCAAGCAAGCATCTGCCACCCAGCTCCTGCCCTTCTGTCCCCTCCCTTTTGATTATTCTTAATATTTTTCAGGCCCTCAGGATTCCTTCCTCTCACCCTTCAAGTTCCTGTAATTAATTTAAACCCATTTATTTCAGTGGTATGGTGAGTTCATGCTGCTTCAAGCACCCCCTGAGAACAATTTCTGTATTTATATTGGCTTCAGGGCACTGTGCATGGAACCTTCAAGTACTATCAGAACCAGACAGACATCTTACCTGGGCTCTCTGCAAGTTGCACCTTGGCTATAATTGTACTTGAGTGGCAATTCTCCCTGGTTTTTCTTCTTGTCTTGGTAGGCAGCCTGCCCAGACAGTAGAGCTGGATCCCATGATGGCAAACCACCCTTTGTGGTGGACTGCAGTCCTATTCCCCTGGTTGTCCACACCCTGAAGAGCAGTGTGGCTTCCTCTGTAACTCCTCCCTCTCCTTGAAGAAAATTTGGCAAGGAGGAAGACAGTTCCCAGACAAGTGTCCTCCCAGTAGAGGTTAAAGCCTTAGCCCAAGTGAGGAGCAGCATTCCAGACAAATCTGCTCTGTTGTATAGGCAAATCCTTGGTGGATCAAAGCTAAAACTAAGTTATTCCATCTCTACTCACATGCCATCTTCCTTTTTTCCCCACATTTTCTCTGCACATATTTCCTCAGGGATAAAACTTAGTTTATGCTTTTTTTTTTTTTTTTTTTGACATGAGAACAAATGACAGAGAGAAGTTTGAAGTGGGTTCTTATATTTGTCTAGTTTAGGTAGAATAAATTAGCTCAAGACAGAAAAATATCTTAAGACACTTCTGTCACAGAAACAGTCAAGCATGACTTATGGATTTCAGCTGATGGAAAACATGTTAAAAAAATCATCCCGATTTTTAGATACAGTGTGAGTAGCAAGTGTTTATTTACCAGTTGGAGAATGGGGCAGATCTCCTATACTGGTTCTGCCTAGTATAGCAGATGGTATTTGCATCATGCAACATTGTTTTCAAACCCACATTAAGACAACATCCTTATTTCAAACCATGCAGCATCTGTCCCTGAACAGGATTTAACCGCAGGAATTAACTACTAACACACAAAGAATGAAAACAAATCTTATACCAAAACTGAGTGGATGTGAACAATGTATGTACTCAAAACATGCCAGGTTCCTTTCCTTAGACTAAAGCATGGGATTAGTCGTATTTTTTCAAATAATCTTTCTTGGTGAGGAGGAAAGTGTTGGTTTTCTCATGAAATTTTGAGTTGTGAAGTGTGCTCATTTTCCTTGCCTTTTTCAAATCATCAGACAGCAGAGGGAAAAAAGAGGAGATGGTAAAGGTAGAGGAAATAAAAAGTCATTGATGTTCTCAGGATCCAAGGCGACTGGTCAGTCACGGATGGATGTTTTGGGCTGGCAGCCTTGCCACGGCAGAAGTTGCTCTGGACCCTGGCTCACTTCCTGGGTCTGGGATGTCATCTGGCTTTTCAAGTCAGGCCCTTTTTCTTTACCAGTCTTTTTAATACCAAGCAGAGCTAGACAACCTGTCTCCTCTCATCATGCTGATAACTGTGCAGTACAGTAGATCTCAAAGTCAGGTTTGCAAAGAAAAACACAAACACAAAAAGGAGAAAAATAAATGGGAAGGAATCAGGGAGGAAGGGAACAGAAAGTGCTGTTCCTTCTTGATTCAGTGGTAAATATCCCTACTGTTGCACTGAAGTCCTAATGTTTATGAAAATATGGTGCATGAAGTGAAGAGTGAGTTGAGAAATTGAAATTTTATTTTGTCCCTCCCAAGAGAATTTTCCATATTCTTTTGATGCATACTTTTTATTTTTTTTCAAGAAGGCAGCAAATATACAATCTCACCCAATTAAAAACTCTACCTGATATATTCATTTTAACCTAATTATATACATATATATATTTCTTTTTAATCTTGTTTGAGTTTACACAAACTAGTTCTGGTGGACCTTTTAGACTGGACTTATTTCAGTCTTCCAACTTCAGTTCTGCTCCCACTCTGCCCCTACCTCTTGGGATAAAAGAATGTACTGTTTTTCAAACTTCTGCCTTTTTTCTGGCAGATAAAATTATTTCAGAGGAGGCTTGTCACATCACTGGTGTTACAATACCTTCTCTATTGTACTGGTGCTTGACTGACATCAATCCCTTGATTGCTTTTGGGTATATTAAAATTGTTTTTCTTCCTTTTCCTTGGCAAGTAAAGCAGTGAGAACCTGGAGACAACACCCAAACAATAGTCCAAACTTAAAGGCTGATTTCTGCAAAATAAAATTTTATTCTCACCCCCTGCCTCCAAATGTTGTCCAGAAGAGAAATGATATGCAGTTAGGAAAAAAAAAAAAAAAAAAAAAAAAAAAAATTGATTTGGAAAGTTTCTTCATTACAATTTCTTATAAGGTTTCTCATTTTTTCAAGTATCCTAAAGGTGGTAAAACTTTACTTGTGGTCTCGCTTAATGCTATAAAAACAGTAAATTTAAAAAGATGCAAGGTGACATAGTAACAGACCTGATGCTGTGCAGGCTTCCTGAAGACTAAAACTGCATTAAATGTCAACAGGGACCAAACATCAGACTTTCAGTCTATTCCTTTGTTAGAAAAAGAAAAATCCTTTTTGCTTTGCAAGTAAGGAAGTGATTCTGCTACTTGTCTGTGGAGAGGCATAGACTACTACTTTTGGGTTTTGGCATGCAAAGATCAGTCTGGGGCAGCATGCAGCCAGTAGGCAGCAGTCTTGAAACTGCAGGGTGAGCCTTTCTTCCCAACTGGCTTACAGACTGTTGAACCCTAATCTAAAAACAGGCTGAACTTGAACACGAACCTTAGAAAGTCAAGCCGGCAGTACCTATAGGAATCTGCCAAGGCTGATACAACAAAGGTGTGTGGGTTTTATCTGTTTATTTATTTATATGGATTTCTGTATAGGGAATTCTGTTTCTTGGTGTTACTTCTTTAAATACATGGGCAGCAAAGAAAAGCTGACAATGGTATCTGAGATAGCAATGGACATGAAAACAGCAAAGGTGACTGAAAAAAAAAATGATTTGCTGAGGAAGTTTTGATGTTATGTGTTATGTTCATATAGTTACTTAAAGGAAGCTATAAGGATATTTCTTAGAGATAGAGATATAAGTGGACATGAGTATGGCAGGAAAATGAAACTATAGGTAAAATGAAAAAAAGAAATCAAAAGTGAAGAGTGGGACTCTTCTATCTAATTTCATATGCCCACAGAGTAGATATCACTGTCAGAACCAGTCATTCTAGGTTCTTTCCACAATCAGTAATAAGAAATATGCACTTTGCTCATAATTCTCCAGCCTTCTGTCAAATATCTCTTTTAGGACAAGATGAATGGTACACTTTAAAAATTTCTGATTTCTTCCCAGGAAGGATTTAAATAATAATAATAATAATAATAATAATAATAATCAGATGTTTGGATCAGCTGTATATATGTACACTGAAAACATCTGCAGCTGTATTAATCCTGCCTTACAAATTAATTGGACTGTGAAGGCAAGCTTGTTGGGTATATCTACATTAGCAATTTAGTGCAGATACTCTTTTCCACATGGATTTTCCTTGCTTCTGTATGACAAGTCTTACGGAACCACACTCTAGTGCTCAGCTGATATGGGCAAAGCTGTTTCCCTCTCAAAGCATACAAGGCTGAGGTCACACAGAAGGACACCATCTGAAGCTCACTACTTGCAAGGGCAGTGGATACACAGTCCTCCAAACGTTACCTCTGTGTGCCATGTGTGCCTTGGATTGGTGGCTGGCATGGACTTCGTGGACAGTAGAGACATAATGTGGACATACAGTCTTAAAACAATAACAGATAAGAGCACATCAAGTTGCAGTCCATCCCTCTTCACACCATACTGGTGATAGTGGTAATGCAATCATAACCATAGAAAACCCTTAACAAAAAGACAAAGCAGTCTATGTTATGTAGTGCAGGGTCAGGGATTAAACTCCTCCAAATTCTTTTTCACACTTACCCTATGTCATTTTGCCTTAAATTTGATTTATTCTCCATGTATTGAATGCATGTGTATACAGTGTAACTGCAAATCATGACTGGAAGATCCAGATCATCCTGAAATCATCATTTTCTGTATCTGTTTATAGTCAAGCAGTGGCATCATAAATACACAGATACCATGTGCACACCAATGCTGTGTGGCATTTGTACAATTTCAATGATTTCCACAAACATAAGCATTTGACAAACATATGAAGTAATGCTGATCTCTGCAGGCACAAGAGACATGACAATGATTTCCAGATGCCCAGCTGGAATTACTGCTCCTGCTTCAACTAGCCTGCCAAACCCTTCTCTAATCCCGTGCACTTACTGAAAATAATACTAATAATACTAATACCAAGATATCCTTGAAGTCAGCAGTCATAAATTGATTGAATATAAATTAAATGGAAAATAAGAAAAAGCAGGTCTTCAACTGGGTTACTCAATTTCAAAAGAGAAAACTTTGACAAATTACATGAACAGGCAAGTGAAGTCAATGGAAACAAAAAGTTCACGGGCTTGCAGTGTGACAGATTCCTCCAAACTCTTTAAGTCAGCAGTGAAAAGTTATCTGAAACTTGCACATCAAGCAACTGCAGACAAAACTTTCAGGAAAGGTTTCCAAATGTATTTGGATGTATAGCCACCTCAAAAAGGACATTAAGAGTAAGCATAAAGCCTACGAGAAATCGAGAGAAAAAAAAGATTGATCAGCAAATAAAGGTACACCTTAGAGGTCATGAAGTGTAGAAATAATGTAAGAATTGCCAACAACCAAGCTGAGTTAGGCCTTTCAAAGTATATTAAAACAAATAACAAAAAAGCTCTTCAGTCACATAAATAAAAAAGAGAGAGCAGCAAAAAGTAGGAATAGTATCATACAGCAATTTGGGGTAAAGATCAGGTAGTATACATCCAGTTCTTTGTATTTTAGCTCAATTTGCAGTAAACAATCATAAAAGGGCAAGATAAGAGATTAAAAATGAAGTACAGAAATTAAAATAAGATGTACGAGAGAAAAACAAGTAATATTTTGCTGGTTAAAATAAGTAAACAATAAACAGGCTTTCTGAATTGTAAATTACCTCCTACCAGGTAAATATTCTAACCATAGACTAAGAGTACTAAATGACATTAGTTCTCTTATTTCATAATGTTTAAATTATTTACTGTTTGGTGGCAAAACTTCAAAGACATGACAAAGTATCACCGATCTTCCCCATTCCCCATCTAAAATAGGTTATATCTACCCTGGGAATTAGGATGCTCTTTGAGAGATGATGGGAATTATACTTTTGGCACGATGGAACTTGTGCAGTGGTACTGCTGAGACAGAGCAGATGGAGCTCACCTCTTCCTAACTTAGGGAACAGAGAGTTTGCCACTTTATGCTCATTCTGGCACAATCAACAGGTGCTCTGTCATGCTCATTTTTCATATCACATCACTGGGTTTAAGTCTCACTCCATGGATTCTGCTTGTTGTGGTGGGCCAGACTCAGTACACTTGTAAAGTTACTGTATTAAAAGTGGGGGAAATCATGTCTTCTTCCTGTAGCCCTAATTTTTTGCAGGGCAGGAGTTCTGGCTGTAACAGTCAAGGTGCTCCATACCTATTCCTCAGGGAAACAGAGGAGAGAGAATGAAGACTCTTTATCCTCAGCCTTTTCCTGTGTACTGAGGCTGTGTACTCAAGAAATAAGCTTAAAACCTTCTCAGTTTTACATGTGCTGAAGAATGACAAGGAAATGGTTGTCCAATTATATTTGTATAAATAAACCCTTATGTAATACTCAGAATTCAGAACTTTCTACTCAAGTATCCTAAATATTAGGTTACCTGGACATGTTTTGCCTCATTAGCCCAACAAATCTGACTTTATTTTTGGCATTGTGGCACAGCTCAACCAGAAAATAGAACAAAGAATCAACTCACTGAGGAGATGAGATATATAGCCTTGAATTAAATCAGATGGAAATATAAATAAATATACTAGGTCTTAAATCAGACCTCTCACCTTTCATGTGAATGTTGCAGTAAATTACAGATGGGGCATCACTGGTGGTCCAAGCCTGCTAGATTTGTTCAAAGTACAGAGTTATAGATCACAGTCCTCCAGGAGTCTTTGTCGGGGCAGTACTTTGTTTCTGGTGAAAATTGTATGTGCAAGCTGAAAATTTTTTAAAACTAAAATACTCAAACACATGCAACTTTTCAAGACAGAACTGTTTGAAAAGACTGGAAACTTCTGCTGTTTTTCCTTTTTAATGGGATTGCTTGGCAGGCACATCTGAGTGAAAAGTCAGTATAACATCTTTATTTGGAGATATAAGAATGTCTGGGACAAAGTGATAGCCTGCTCTTTGGATAATTAAAAA
>NC_048926.1:6184906-6186882 GCF_011077185.1 Oxyura jamaicensis | reverse complement strand
CTTCTCTTCTCTTCTCTTCTCTTCTCTTCTCTTCTCTTCTCTTCTCTTCTCTTCTCTTCTCTTCTCTTCTCTTCTCTTCTCTTCTCTTCTCTTCTCTTCTCTTCTCTTCTCTTCTCTTCTCTTCTCTTATTATATAAACAATAAAATAAATGTTATAATAGGAACAAAGTCACCTCACAAACTAGTCAGCTACATGGTATAGGTCTCTTTTCATAATACAGTCTGAAGAAAGGAGCACTTTGATTCCCTAAATCTCTATTTACTCTGTAGCTAAACTGAGCATACATATCTCCAAGACTACAAATAATAATAATAATAAAAAAAAAAAACAGTGAAAAATAATAATAATAATAAAATAAAATAAAGCCAAAGAGAGGAAAACCTGCACTCAGCCCTCTTTGAACTCATAAGACTTTTTCAAACCAGTTCACTCTTTCAACCCTGGCAGCTATGGTTCTTATGAGAAAGTCACCTTTGGAAATGAGATTGTGTCACCATGGCCTTGCTGCAGATTTCTCATTTTATCTCATTTCAGCAGCATAGACATGACTGTGTGAGCTCCCGCAATGCAGTACTCTTAGCGTTTAAGTTCTTGTTGGTGGCTTGGCATCCTGCTTGGCAGACTTCTGGCGTACTTTTCATTTGGACTTTAATCAGGAAACTGGTAAAAGGCATTTCAGAATGAACGCACAATGGGGCTATGGATCTAATTAGAATCTGTCCAGCACAACTTCTTGTTAAGCTACAAAGAGCCCAGCTAGCAAAAACATAGCCTGTGTATGCTCAATGAAAGTTAATATGTCCACTTTGCTATTATCTGGTGTTCTCATTGCACTGGAAAAGATAGCCTAGGGAACTCACAGAATCTCTATCAAGAGAACTTAAGAACGTGTTAGATGAGCATCTACCTGGAATAGAGCAGCTAATACTGCCTTACAGGTGAGTTATATACATGTACTCCTCAGGCCCTGTGAGTCCAATCACCTTCCATATATTTAATGATATTGGAGGAGTAACCATCTCCTCTCTTCTCCTAAAGCTCAATATTTATGCAAAACCAAACAAAAAAATATTTTTCCTATTTTTCCTGTAACAATGGTAATTACAGTCCTATTCTGGTGGTTGTTGAACAAAATGACTTAAAGAGGTCTCTTCCAGCCTCAACCATTCTGTGATTCGACAAAATTTACTTAACAATTCAACTATTAAAGCCATGTAGGTTTCTAATAAATGACAAGGTCAACTGAGAGTGAAAAGCAAGTACAGAAATTGCAAAAATAAAAATGTTCTTTTAAGATTCTCAGGGATGCAAACTCAAGCTATGAGGAATGTAAAGCTGCTTAATTAAAGTTTAGTTAAAATCTAGCAAAATTATTATAAAAAGGAACATAATTTTTCTGGAACATTCTTCTCTTTCTTATCTTCTGCAATGGCAGTGAAATGCCAACTTCTAGCTCATTCCTTTTTTGGGATCTATTATTTATCATGAATTTCTTGTAAACATGTATGTTATCTTAGCTTTAAAGGTAATCTCCCATCCAAGGAAATCCCAGAAACCATATAAGTTCAGGTTTGTTCAGACAAGGAAATTGACAAATATCCTAATGTAAGCAAATTCATGCATTCTTTACCCACTTGTTTTTGAGGAAGTGTAATCCCCATCCACTTTTCCATCTAGGAGCCATTTCCATCAAATTGCATATTATTTACATCTCAGGAATAACATTATTTTTTTTTTAGATTTGTCTGTGACAGGTAATTTTTTTCTTCTGTGTCCAGTCTTCCTAATTATTTGGGTCTCTCAGGCAACATGAATGGCACTGTCAGAGACAAACCAGCATCAATAGAACTCTCTTTTCTAATTTTAGTCTAATCTGTGACTGTCCATGTTTAAAATCATACATTCTTTTACCAGTTAGATATACTTTCAGAAATTAAATCAATTCCAAGACATTTGGATTTTTCTCATACTCTTT
>NC_048926.1:6175613-6184806 GCF_011077185.1 Oxyura jamaicensis | reverse complement strand
TTTTTTTTTTTTTTTTTTTCCTTTTTAGACAAAACCAAGTGTTCTTTCACAGGTGGCTTTCAAACTACTTAGATAATTCAAAGACCTTAGCCTGAAATTAATTATCTGACTTCATATTGCAAATTTGTCCCATCTAAAGATATTCAGGGCTCCTTTCCTACTCACTTTTCAGTCTTAATTCTCCAAATATTTTGAACTTTTTTTTTTTTTTTTCCCAAAGCAATCTTTTTAAAAAGATAGTATATTGATCTTTATATATCTATCCAATTAACCTATTTCCACAGCCACTGAAGGAAGGATACACCATACCTCTTCCTAAATGCCTACTTCATTCTAACTTTGATTTCATTACAGAGGAAATAGTAGAGTCCTAAGAAAGTATTTTACAACATCAACCTTTTCTTTTACTTATTCACTCGAACACCTCCCAGAAGTAATCTCAAGAATGCTTATGCTGGAAAGCTTACTTTAGACAACTCATTAAGATTTCGCTTAAAAAGCACCTTCTTGGGAACTTAAGACCTCTGAAATTCAAAGCTGACACTACTGTCTCTCATGTCATATGGTTTGCAATTGTAAAACTCATCTGTGTATGTACAAGAATTGAAATAGAACATTACTGCTATTAAAATTCCTCTCAGCTCCTGGAGGTGATATATGATGATCTGTCTGGTTTTTGGGTGGTGAAGTCAGAGAGGCAGAGGTCCCCATGGGAGCAGGCAGATTATTTGCTTAAATAAACAATGCTAATGTGCCCTAAAGAAGCCTATGATCCAAGCAATGAAGGCGGATTGAAAGACTACTCAGAAAGCTTAGCTGTGCACTTCTAGCTCTTGATGATACTGCTAATTTTCTAATTAAGTCATTTCTGTGACAGACAGACCACTAAGTCCAGTTTCAATCCTGTGAAAGTCTTTCCATTTCTTTGTCGCTCATCTCTGTCTTCTTTTTTTATTCATCTCTTCTAAGTATCTTTAATACTAACATTGTTACTGGACTTTATTCTTTGCAGCTCTTGTACAAAGCATTTACTGGAACTGTTAAAAATCAAATTTATGGGGAAATAAATATATATATCAGTGGACAAGAGTGCATTTATTACCATTCACAGATTTACAAATGACAGTATTATCACAGCTGCCTTCTGGCCAATTCTCTACAACTTCCACTGATAATAGGGACATGACAAAATATGACCTTGCTCTTTCTTTGTTACTCAAACAGCAACATTCAGAATCTAAGTTTTTGCCAAAAGGCTGAACATGCCATATCTTTGACTTCATACTAGAGTTTAGAATCTAAGGCAGCACTATTAGCTACATTAGAGGACTTTCCCAAATTAATTGACAAAAGGAATAACAAGAATACACATCCCTTTATAAATCTCAAAGCCAAAAATATCCCCCCATACTACTGCAAAGAACAAGGAAGTCTAAGACTACGAATTTTGGACATAAACAGGTTCTTTAGGGTACTTGTACTTCCATTTCTGACATTGTAACATTTCAGAGGACTGCATCCACTACCTATCTTTATTTCAATATACAAACTATCAGATATTCACCAAGTGCAGGGACACCATTGATAAAGGACATATTATATCCCACATCTTTTCTTGAAGATGGCTTTTGTACCTGCAGTTTTTACCTCTGGTCCGTAACTGAACCAAGATTCATCTGAGATGGTCAGATTACCTCTGGTTGCATGATTTGAAAAAAAAAAAAAAAAAAAAAAAAAAAAAAAGTTTAGTGATTGTATAATAGCAGGGATTTTCCAGATGAATAAATCTTTATTTCTTATGTTTATTTCTTATGTTTGTCACTACAGAGAACAAATCTAAAGCCAACATATAAACAAAAACAAATAAGCTAAACCACCACCACCAACAAAAACACACTAAGAGTTTAGATTTAACTTTCTCTGTTCTTTTGCCCTTCTTGAGATCACCTCCATTAACAAAAATATTAATGGTGCTATAGAGCTTTCTTAACTATTTCTGGAGGGGAAGGGGGGACTATTTGATTCCTTTTTTATCACAATTTATGTCAGTATAAAAGTTATAGAGATTGCCTGAAACTAAAGGAACATGATGTAGAATCACAGGAAAAGTGTAAAATCAATATTGCCAGGTGTTTGAATGCTGCACTTGGCAGCCCCTCTCTAATCCATAGTCAGTGCTGTATTTTATGCATATAACTGAGAGTCTGCTTTTAGATAATCTTCAAACTCAAATAGCCTGCACCAGAACAATGAGACAGAAAGGTTTCTGTGTTCGTCACATAATGAGGGATTCTGTGATATGCATCCATACACTTTCTACAGCCACTGAAAAGGAGTAAGGCATCTACAGGCTGTATGAAGTCTCTGGAAAAGCCTTTGTTTCCTGATGTTAGTAGAGATCAAGGATAGTTTTGCTCAGAACTTACAAGTCTCATTTGCAGTAATGCATCCAGGCTCAACAATGGACATTTTTAGTTGTTGGATGTCTGTTTGTCACAACAGTCTGTCAGAAGAAAATGCAGAGACTTTTTTTGCTTTCCCTCCATTTCTCTTCTCTTTCAGAAATCCTGGTTGAAGATAATAAAAGCTAAAATCATTCTTGTGCATTCTCTCCTTCCAAAAATAGTAATTCATTTAAAATCTGTACAGAACTCTAAGTTTACACTACCAAAACTGTGAATTATAGTTAGTTATGTGTCTAGTTGTTGGCCCAACATCTTGTCACAAGGGAAGGTCATTTGACTGTCAATAGAGAAAAATAAAACTCCAAGGGCTGAAATCCCTAAAATATTTAACATATGGCTTAGAATCAATAATGCTGCTAAGCAGAAGAGTTGGTGATGAGTAGTGTCTGATCCTATTTTCCTGCAAAAGCTTCTGTAATGGGATTTCAACCCACGTTTGGCACTAATGAATGACAGATCTTTTCTGGTTTTGATTTTGGGTAGAACCTTATGCAGTTTGGAGGAGACTTACGTAAATGTCGTTTGGCTAAGTTTGTGTGCATTTCATGGGGTTTTCTCAGTCTCATATCCTTGTTTTCTCTGAGTTTTAGACTTAAACAAAACTAAGATTCTGGGCTTGTTTATTGTGTTTAGGTTGTTAGTGCACTGTGGTCATCACCTTGTTCTGTTCTAGTCAGAAAAGACACAAAATACATTTAGACCTACTCACAGATAGAGAAACAACAATAAAAATGTGTATGTGTGTATTCACTACCTCTGTTTTGTATTTAGCTTATAAATTCTTTGAAGCAGTCCTATGTTTGTATAACATATAGTTAAATGAAATCCTGCTGAAGCTCTTTCTTAAGCACTACTGCAACACAAATGCAAATAGTGATAGTAAGAATAACAATAATAATAATAATAGACACCATTATCTTTGTCTATGCTAAGGGCATGAAAATACTTAAAACTATTTATTTGCACTTTTCTTTTATGTGTATAGTTTTATTATTTATTATCACTACTATGAATACTGCTACTAATAAGATATGATAAAGAAATTATAAATTAAAGAACTTATTTAAGTGAGTCCTTATTTAAGACTAATTTAAGGTTTATTGTGCCCTTGGCATGAGCAAAGATAATGGTGATGAAAGGATGCTAACATATTGTAGTTTAATGAAAACAAAGTTGAAATTCATATTTGCCACCAAATTTCTGTTGAGTGAAACTGTAATTAGCATATGTTCAAATAATACCAACAACAAATAAAACCCACAAAGAATCAGTGCAGCATCCTTTAATAACTTATGGACTCTCTGCTGAAAAACTACTAACTCACTGGCTGTGCACTTGTGGGCTTAGATTCAGCATTTCTAAATTTAGGAACCTAAGTGAAGGATTTAACTTGGGAGCCTAGTCTCCATAGGCTCCCTATGCACTAAATGGAAAGAGACAGGCTGCTTTAGAGAGCCAGGCAGATCTAAGCAAGACCAAGGCACCCCTTGGAGAAGTCTCTCTGGCTACAAAGGGAGTTAAGCACTGAGACTCTCTTTAGCTTCCCCAGGTCGGTGTGCAGAGCTGGGTAGGAAGAGCTCTAGGATGCTGCATATCAAAACTAAGCTCTTCAATGTTCCTTTATGCTTCTCTTTTCTGATGTACTCACATAAGACCTGCTAATGGCTTCCTTAGAGAAATTCCTTTGCAAATCTGAGGTAAGGTGTCTTTTGTGACTAAACAAAAATGTTTGAAGTGTCTGGACAGTTCATAACCTTGATGTAAAGCCAAGTTGGATGACATAGGCTCTTATGCCCCAAAAATTTAGTGCTTCCAGAAAAGTGAAGGTTGCTAGTTTTCAGTTCTGTGTTTGGACCAGATTTGACTGTACTGATACTTGCAGCAGCTTCCTTGCCAGCTTACTTTGTCAAACCAATAAAGCATCTTTACAGCACTACCTTACCACAGCCACTATTGATTCACTTGCATGTGCTACCTCAATAGTAAAAGGCTGCTAGGATTTACTCCCTCTGTTCTTCCTTTCTCCAGGCAGTCATTACTCAGTACAAAACCCCCTTAACCTAGTAAAGTTGTTGCTCTTGTTAATACTGCTTTAGCAA
The DNA here is from genome assembly GCF_011077185.1 of Oxyura jamaicensis. NCBI lineage: Eukaryota > Metazoa > Chordata > Aves > Anseriformes > Anatidae > Oxyura > Oxyura jamaicensis. The sequence goes on along the minus strand of NC_048926.1, from coordinate 6,180,242 downwards.
ATTATCGATCCAAATGATGAGAACAGGAATCATCTGCTCCTATTGCACAATGTGCAATTGGATCTACATTCTGCCCCAGTAATTTCCTCTATAGATCTTTCAATGAGACTAGACAAATGGATCATAAAAAATAAATAAATAAAAATACCAGGAAGCTGCCTGAGGTTGATGATGCACTTGAGCTGAATCCAAACTTTATTGGTGCTTCTCAGGCTCTATTTGAAAACTTATAATCACAGCTCTTCAGAGCTTTATGGTCTTTTTTTTTTTTTTTTTTTTTTTTTTTTGAATTATCAAGTTAGTTCTTATGTTCTAAGGAAACTGAGGTACAGCCCACCAACTCCCTATGACACCTGTGCAAGTGCAGCTCAAAGACAATGTTCCCAAGTAAAACAAATGAATATTGTAAAGTACATTTCATACCCTATGAGGAAATTTAAGCTGGAGGTTGAATATTACAAGTTGCCCACTGTCACACCATGCTGTAACCAGTAAACTTGTCTCCATCCAGAGTTTCTCTTTAGCACTTTAATCAAATTTGTATAAGTACATTCTCTAAAAGGGCTGTTCAATATGCTAGCAAAATTTATATGTAGACACCTAAAAATAAATAGATTGATTTTCATGGGGTCAGAAAAACACATACGTGCACATATCTACATGCAGAGCATAGTCTGTTTCTAAATACCTGGTTCGTTTTTTGTTCTCAGACCACTGTCCTTCTTAGACCTGTTTAGCAAATTGCACATGTAATTTTATTTTATAAAATTATTTTGCCAATTTTATGTGTATTTAAAGTAATATTTCCTACATGCATTCATTCTGAACACTATGTTTTTATGTGAATATTCATTTTTAAGTCAGAAGTATATATTTGGAATTGCTCTTAAGCAGATATGTATTTGTTCTGTCCTGTGAAGTCCTGATTCCAGTATGCTGTACCACAGCATTACAGTGTGGTTAAAGGAGGGAAAAAATGTGAGGAGGAATAAAAATTTTCCTTCTGAAGGACATAACAGAGCTGTTCATACAATCCAAGTAACTTTTTGGTCTTGTTCTAATACATGGTAACCAAGCTTGTATCAGATGCTGATGGGCTTCACAAAGGTTCTCTCACACTAAAGAATGGACAGTCCTAGCTATAAATCCAGTTTAAAATGATGGAGATTGATAGATGAAGAAGTGCATGGAGAAGACAAGATCATGTATCAGCTCTGCTGTAGTCAATCTTAACTGTGTGACATGCTAAATATTGAAATCACTGTTCAGGTTAGATTTCTCCTACGGCTACTCAGCTGGCCCTGTTTTGTCTAAGTCACAGAATCAAAGAATCACAGAATGGTTGAGATTTGATGGACCTCCATGATATTGTCTGATTCAACAATGCTGCTTGAGCAGTTTTGGCTGGAGCAGATTGCCAAGGCTGACCAGTTGTATCTTGATTATCTTCAAGCACAGATGTTCCACAAGCTCTCTGTACAATATTATTGTGGTGTTATTATGGTTATTGTGGTGTCTCAGGGAAGGTTATTATTATTCATAATCATGCTGATCTTTGTTTGTTCACAATCTGTGCCTGTGGATATTAGAACTCTTGCCACATTGTGACTCAAAAAGAACATAAAATATCTTTCTCTCATCTAGTCTGGTGGTTAGACCATATTTCTGAGATAAAACCACTAATTGTACCTCCACTGATTATAGGGAAGATCTTGCTCAGAGTCATTTGTAAGAGTAAACAAAAAGTCACTGATAATTTGAATATCTTACAGACAAAATAGTCCAGAAAGCTGGGGTATACCTCTTCTGGCATAAGAGCCTCATCAGTTAGTTATTATTGCAAAGTCAAATATCCCCAGTTCCATGCACTTAGACAAAAGTGAAGTTAAGACTGGATCTGATTTGAAGTTTGGAATCCCAACCTTGGAGAGCTACCTAGCTCAGTCCAGAGGTAGGTACCTCAGTCCAAGAAGTGAAAGGTTCAAATTCTGGAAGTAAAATTCCAGACATCCTCAAATTTCACTGTGCCCTGTTCAGAAACTTCAGTATCTAACTGAGATACTGGCTTTAGGAATCTAAAAGTTAAGTGCAGAGTTCTTTGGCATTACGATGTTTAAATGGAGATTTGAATGTCATCTTTTCTTTACAGTATATTTCATTCAGTGGAATGAGGCTGTAGTCAAACTAGATTGCAATCTATTTGAAAGGAACAAAGAAAAGAGGAAAGAAGGGAGAGAAAACACTGAGAGTTAAGCCTTACACTTTGGAACAAAGTGATCAATTCAGTAGGGCAACTTTTGTCAAAAAGAGATCATAATGACAATAGGGACAAAAAGCTAGGCAACAAAGGCTTATGATGAATATAAGCTGAAGATTACCCTTTCCTACAGCTTCACATGAAAATTCCTCATTTTTAGCCTGTGTTCTTTTCTGTTCACACATAAATTTGGTCTAACCTTTTTGCTGAATTACAATAACCTGGGGAAAGGCATTTAGATGTAGCTCCTATTACAAATGGAAGGTATTTAGAGTATGTTTTTTTTCCAGTGCTTTTCCTAACCTGGTATACTGACTTAATTTCAAACCATCTATCGTACATGCAAGTTAGATGGTAGAAACCTTAGTTAGATGGAGATATTCAGGCTAGCAGTTTAATGTACTTTACAGTTTAATGTACTTTTACTAGTCTGAGTGCACTAGACTTAATTGATCAGTAGCATAAGTGTATTTTTCCTTAAGATTTGCAAGCTATACAATTTAAAAATAAACAATAAAATAAACAATAAAATTTCATGCCATGTTTGTAGTTCCTTTTAGTAAGGAATATCATTATTTTATGATAATGAAATAATGAAATAATGAAAAAATAATTAACTACTTTTTTTTTTTTTTTTTTTTTTTCTCCGTGCTTTAGTCTTACTTACAAATGCCCAAATATTTCAGTTGTAAAAGTTCAACAACTCCAATTTAGTAAAGCATGCTTCATTAATTTTTACAAACATTTTGAAAATAAGAAAAAGAAAGATGCTTCCTTATTAATTACCTCTATGAAAGGGACAAATTCTTGATCAGTTTTAACAGTGGTTAACTACAGATTAGAAAATGCTGTACTAAGCACAAGAAATAAACATGTAAAGGCAGGATGCAACCAACAAAAGCTACAGGATGCAGACAGGTTCATGGCTATCTAAATACTCAGCCCCAAAGTCTGCAGTCTATAACGGATGAAATAGAAAGGAAGAAAAAAGCTTGACAGAGCTGATAAGGGAGTCTTTGGTCATTGCCTCATTGCTTCCCAGAAATTTTAAATTTGGTAGTATCTTTGTATATGAAATTTCAGTCCATCTTTTCTAGATACTAATTTGACAACCATTATCAACAGTTCCTGAGCACCCCATCAAAGCCCAAACTGAAACCCTACCTGTCTGAAATAGTCTGAGGTTTATCCTATGTAAGAGAAAGATAGAAGTTTCATTTAAGAAATGGTTATAAGAAAGGGTTTTGTTGATTAAGTTATTTCAACCAACAGCAACTCTCATTAATAACAAAACTATATGTTCAGTACCATTGGTCTCATGCACCGTTAGTCTTATAAAAGTATGGCAATTTACCTGGTCCATCTCAGACACTAACTAGAGATAGGAGAAACAGCCTTTAGAAAGGTTTGTTTTACTCCATTGAGTTGCCAATTTCACTTCAGTCTTTTGCTGGGTTCTACAGAAATAGCTTAGAGCAGAACTCAGTCTGTGGGGTCTTAGGTGTAGTGAGATGAGATGACCCCATTCAAAGTCCTCTCGCATCTGCCAGTCTCAGAATAGTGACTCTGCTATAACATAGCTCTTAGAATAACCACATATATATATATAATGTCTGACTTCTCACAGCGAAACATAAGTTAAACTCAAACAAACAAACAAAAACAAAACAACAAAAAAAAAAACGTGGGCTCATAACAACTAAATTAGGATCCTCAACCTAAATGTCCTGCCTTCTTCATTGAGCTTTGAAAGAAATTAAAGAGACAGATAACTATCAAGAGAGGACATTTTGGTATCATTTTCTATAACAGTAAAATGAATTGCTATCAAGACTGAGCTTGAACAGGTAGTTTATGTGGTTATCTCCAAAATTGAGTTTTCTCTTATAAAACATTTTATCAAAATGCAGAAGTATATAATTCAGCATACTTAGAACTTTTAAAACTTTGTTTAGGTAACTTTCAAATTTAAAAAGTTGTATTAAGAAAGATGAATGTAAGCAAATATAATTTATATAAAACAGAGGAAACAAAGCATATCTTAAGAAAATAAAAGTATTGACATGGTTCTAATATTTTGGACATTTCATATCAGTTTGGATGGAATTTTTGATTATTTTTTTTCTACTGGACAGACTTTCTGATACTTTTACAGAGTTGTATGTAAAAAGAGGGAAGAGGGGGGGAAGATGAAAGAAAGAAGAAAAGAAGGAAGGAAAGAAGGAAAAAAGGGAAGAAGGGAAGAAGGAAAGAAGGAAGGAAAGAAGGAAAGGAAGAGAGGATGAGAGGAAGAGAGGGAAAGAGGGAGAGAGAAAAGAGAAAGAAAAAGAAAGAAAGAAAGAAAGAAAGAAAGAAAGAAAGAAAGAAAGAAA
>NC_048926.1:6168522-6175603 GCF_011077185.1 Oxyura jamaicensis | reverse complement strand
AGAAAGAAAGAAAGAAAGAAAGAAAGAAAGAAAGAAAGAAAGAAAGAGAAAAAAAAAAGGAAAAGGTAAGACTGTAAATTCTTCACTGCTGTCCTACTTGGCTTATCTGCTGTGATTTACTGTTGTGATTGTTGACTAGCTGACCACTGATTTCAGCGCAGGGGTATAGAAGAGACAGATTGACATGGGTTTCATTAAAATTCAAGAAACTCAACTCCACTGAGAGCATGACTAACTTCCTTATACATGACAAGAATCCCCACAGATGGTTCTTCACCCTTGCTAAAGGAATTAAGTCTACCAAAAGAATCCCTGTCTATAAGCAGCCAATTCCCCAAATCTACAGGCTCATCTGCACAGAAATTCTTTATACTGTCATTCTTAAGTACCTTAGGGTAGCAGTGAAAGACAGGGAGCCAACAGGGAGTGCCGACTGCTGCCTCCACTACCCCTCAAGCATGCTGGTGGCATGGGGATGATGGGATTATAAAGTAAACATAATAAAACACGGTACTAGGGCATTCAGTGGCCACAGTATATTTGCTTGCTTATCTTTTCCCTGTAAAAGCTGGGGATGAAATTCTTATTACAACTACACAGAGCCTGTACACAAAATTGGCAGTTATTAAACTATTAAGCCAGTCCACAACCAAATATTGAATTTAGTTTTCTAGACCAATTAACTTTCTCTTTTCATATAATTCCTCCCTTTTTTTTTTTTTTTTTTTTTTTCTTGTGATTATTCTCTCAAGCTCTGCATTTTATCATCAAATGTTGAAGCTCTCCCTCTCCAGCTCCCTGTCTTTCTCGCTCCCTTTCACTTGTGCTTACACACACACAAAGCCTGTTAATAGCTGGCTACGTTGTGTCATGAAGGATGAAGTAGAAGCTTAATTTACTTTTTTTTTTTTTTTTTTTTTTTTTTTTTTTAAAAAACTTCTTTCCTTTTTTTTTGTCAATAAAGCCTGCAGCAATTAAAAGGCAGGAGTCGTGGAGGAAAACAAGGGTTTTGCCTGAAGAACAAAAGAACAAACACTTAATAGGGACAGGAGAAAAAAAAAAATGAATTAATAAATTAAAGGATCAAACGTTGCTATATACAATCTGAAGAAACTGTTCACAGGAACCTGGAAACAATGCTTGTTAAGCATTTGCTAATAAACAGAGACACTAGAAAACCATGTGTCTCTCAGGGTATGAAAACTCTCATCTTTGGCCACTGGTTGGATCTAACCCTCCTGATGTAATAGCTAAATTTTGCTTGTTCAGGCATGGTATCAGAGAGCTCAAGAAACCTCGGTTTCATGTCACCCTGAATATTATGCATGATCACAAAGGCTGTTGATTTTATAATCACAATTCTCTGTAACATAAGAAAGGAGTCTCACTTTCTTATGATGGAATAATGTGGCAAACAGCTTATCAATTATCTCATGAAATATCAACAGTCCTCAGTATAGACAATCAGCCAGTATAGATCTTCCACAAATTTCTGGGTCAATGAATTAAATACAAGACCATCCATCCTTTTATCAAAGAGAAGGTAAGGATACAGAAATTATGTGGGAAGCTTTCTCTATTAGAAGATGACTGCACTCTACAAGGACATTGAAATTAAGATTGAAAAAATTACCACATTGCTCCACAAAGTACTTAGAGAATGCTATCTCCATTTCTGTCAGTCTGACATCCCTAGATTAGAGTCAGCTGGGTTATCAGTACTTAGAGAAATCAATCACACCTTTAAAAAGACTTTTCCCTCAAAGTGTACTTTTTTTTCAGAAACTGTAGATTTTGTCCTCAGTTCCTCTCTCAGAAGAATCATCATAACACAGGAGATGTTGACCTGTAGTTGGAAAACAATGAGTGGCTGACATAAAGAATCTTTTATCATGTGTTTGCCACCAGAGGAAAAGTATACGTGCATCCTAAGATAAGTGTGGATGTCAGAAAGTAGAATAAGGCAATACGACAATAATATGGCTGCAAGTCTTACAGATGAATGGCCAAATTGTTTCATACCTGCACAGAAGGAAGAGCCAACTTTCTGCTTCCTGAGAGTGAAGGCAGAGGCAACAGGCCAACAGTCACTGGGGCAGTGACATGTACCTCCTTGATACACATCTGTATCAAAAAAGAACTTAAGGGTATGCAATAGTGATTGTGGCTATGAAGGAGTTCTCAGTTGAAACTGTTTTTATTCCTTTGGCCCTAGAAAACCTAGCTGGATTAAAGGTCCTCTCTGTACCCTTTTTCTCTGTTACTTATCAATATTTGGAAAGTTTGCCCTCCCTTCAAACATTTCTGTAAGATTTTAAGGATGTTGCTTCTTAGGAAAACTTTCTTTTACTATGTTACTCTTCAAATACTGACAGAAGAATATGTCATCTTTCTGTCACTCTTAGTCAAGCATTCCTCTATGAATACTATGAATACATTGATACTCAGGGATCTGTGCAAAGGAATATTCCTTTTGTACAAAAGAGAAAAGCACCAGATTTTTAAGAAACAATTGAGAGACCTCCGCACTGAATCTTGCAGCCATCCTGCCACCTTTTTCTTGTCCACACTGGACAGCTTTTGTCCAGACTGTTTTGCTTCCAAACATACATCCTGTTTTAATCACCCTCCATGGAAGAAGAAAGTTCCACCCAAGAACAAATCATAAGAGTGTAAGTGGGTGAAAAATCACAAAGATTATGAGTCCTCAGACTTTTTTCTTTTCCTCCTGTTGTTTCCTCATTGTTTGACCTCCTTCCTTGTCATCTAAATCAGTACCTGTGTTGAGGCATTCTTTTTAACAATAAATCACAGTGAATACAAACTGTGTCAGCCAGAATACTTTACTAATGGAGACTATTTAGCCTCCAGAGGACAACTGGCACTGAATCAGTAAGTACTCCAAAAATTGTTGAAAGACTCCCTAGTGAAGATGGATCTCTGTTTTGTGTTCCATAATTATTTTTAATTTTGAGTAAGAAAAACAAAACGTGATTCTCAGGATACACTATCCACGTTGAAACCAAAGTAAAACCCATTGATCTACACTCAAAGAGACCCCTCTTCCCTGAATTTATTTTCCTCTTTGAATGGACCTTTTTGGATCTCCATAATATCAGGTGTCAATAAATTCTAGGGTTTAAATGTTACGTAATTACTTTATTATTATTGTTGTTGTTGTTATTGTTATTATTATTAAGATTATTATTATTTAATCCAAATAAATATTAGGGGGAAAAATCCTTATTCTTTCAGAGGAATGCAGCTTAAAAGTGCATATTCTTTTGTGGCAGGTCCTTTTCTTCAGCCCTGCTCTCCAGCTGGTTACTTTTATTAGTTCCTAGATTGTAACACACTGCACACAAACCTCATATGTCCCATATTCATATTTCTTTCCCTTCCCTCTGAAACGTTTGTCTGTTTTTTTCTCTTGCTAGGAACCTTCTTTATTCCTATATGTGCTTCAAAGTCCCTAAAAGCTGGTCCTTCACTCCCTGCTTTTCCCAACCAGCTCTTCAAAACAACATTGCAGTAGAACATAATCCATTGGGTCCAAAGAAGGTCCAATATTTCCTCCTTTCTGAAAATTTCAGCTGACCCAGACTGTAGGAGTTCCCAGAAAATGAAAAAGCAACTCTACTCCCTCTGCTACTCAGCCTTTTAGCAGAACAGAAGAGAACATAGATTAATACTCAGAAACACACAGCAAACCTGAGCAAGCAAACAAAACAGATGCCATCTGCCACAGTCTGGAGAGCATATTCCCTGCCAGCCTTGATTCAAGACAGCCAGAATCCATTCAATTTAAAGGCACTAAAGGAGGTTTTTATCATGTCATGCTATATCAGTGTTTTCTTTGTAGGAAGAAACAGCTGATAGGATCAGTATTTATTTTCATATTTTTAAAGATTTTCATCTGCTGTTTTCTTTTGAGAACACTAAGCATAGGTACTAGACTGTTCTACATAATAACAGAAACTCAGGTCCCAGCGTGGGTCAGAACTTATAGTGTCTATTATGTGGAAGATAAGTCTGGAAGTTTCTTTGTCCTGAATAAACTTACTCCTCTGTTGAACCATAGCCAATGAGATTAGAAGCTAGCTCATATCATCTTGTAGTATGCAGTGAAATTTGCTGTATCCTTATGTTTGTAGCAGCTTATTTATATTGATATAAATCTGGGGAGGGGGAATGAGGCACAGTCCTACCAGGAAATATTTTAAGACATGGAAAAAATTCAATTGTTCAGCTGACTGGATTTGTTTTGCAAAGGACAGGCTGAAGAGAGGAGCTTACGTTATGTTATATTATGTTTTTACAGTAAGCATTCTGTATAATATAAGCACAGTATAATAATTTCTGCAGGGTGCATAAAGACAGAAACTTTTTTCATCTGTGCATTACCACTTCAATCCAGGTAGGAATTAATGTCTCTGGAAAGCAGTATTGTTATGTAACATGATACAGAAAAAATTGTCAGCTGTTCTGAGAAGATGACAGTACATCACAGCATAGTGACTGCTAAGGATAGGAAGAAGTATAAGACTAAATGTGAAATGATGGTTAATACACCTTCCCTGAACTAGAGCATTAAAATAAAAGTTATTAAAAAAGAATTGGAGTTCTAAGGTGGGGATCTTACCCTGACATTCTTCTGTGGTGTCCAGAGGCCAAATCATACCTGGAGTTTTGGCTGCTGTCAGTAGAAAATAAAATATAAACCACTATGCACTTCTTGAAAATCCTATTTTGAATTAATAATTATGAGCAATAAGAGTCCGATAACAATGAATGATATCAGAATGTTTTGCTTATAACACAACAAGACACATTCAAGAGGGGGGTAAGAACAGGCGTAAGAAATTATCTCCTTTCTTTCTCCTCTTACCATCAATATGATAAGAGGTACACACTCCTCATCATAGCACAGGAAGTGAGTAGCTACCCATATCACCACCACAACCTGATTTTTCTCTACAAAGTAGTCCATCACTCTTATGATTTGCTTTCAAAAACAAACAAGCAAGCCATCAAATAGCATATCTTAAAACTTACTTCTTCAAAAGACACAACAAATCCCAAATGAAAAGGCTGGCATCTGAATGCAATCCACCTATCTGGTGACTGTGGATACCAATACAGTTTTGCCAGTGTTCCAACTAAAAAGTATGATGTGTACTCATCAACAGTAAGAGATATTTATGTAACCAACATAAGTCCATCCTTGCAGTGCAAGAATTGTAAGTGCTTTGAACTTCAGGAATATTTCTCTTAATATTGGGTTGAACCTGATGTGTTAGGTAAGATGATATCACATTTGCATTAGGTTATGGATTCATCAACATAGCTCTGAAAATCCATCAAACTTTAAAATTTCTTGAATGAACCTTCTCTGATATATGATGAACGCATAAAAGCCAAGAAATCACTGTTTTCTTAGGGCTATTAAAATAAAATCAAAATTTAACCTTAGGTTCAAATTAATACATTTTCTATACACTATTGGTAAGGACACTATTTCATAGGATACTTTTCATTTAGTAGAAATCATTAATTACTCAATTAGTTTGGAATATATGTACAGTCATCTTTTAGCATTATATAGACTCAATGTATTCATCTTGCTCATTTAAAATAAATTTTAGATTTGAAGAGCTGGATTTTGGCTCAGAATTGTATAAAACCTGTATACCTCCTTTTTCATTTCTTTTTCAGTTTCTTCTGCCTGAAGTGGTTCTTGTTAAACATTCAGAAAAGGAAGTACCCAAAATCAGTGACCAGCTTGAGACTTTAATTTGTGGTTGGTTTGTCAAAAAGTTGCCACCTCATCTTTCTTTTGGCAAATATAAGGTGCTTGTGGGAGCTATGGATGTTACAAATATAAGTTCCCAGATTTAGTAAAATATCTGTTGCAGAGATTTTTGTAGTTCATGCTTTTCATGAAAATAAATGTCCTGTTTTATGAGAAACTGTGCATATGCTCAAGTGAAATATAGCCCAAATGGCAAATATAATTGGTCTAGAGAAATTAAGCTATTAATAAACAGAATGCTGGCAACTCTTATCTTTCATAGATTTCATAGACATTTGGGAAAAAAAATAAAATAAAATATTTTAGTATTTTATTTTTTATGTACAAAAAAAATGTACACTTTCTATAAAAATCAAGAATGCGTGGACAAAAAGTTGCAACTAAGAAAAATTCTCCGCAGACATATGTTCTGACAGACTTTAATGTATTTTTATTCAATATTTTACAGTATAATTTATCATTTTAATGTGTTAACCCTTTTTCAAACACATATAATTTTACACTTTCATGATGTTCTTCATTTTTTACTTTGTTGTTTTGGTACCCTTACGATTCTATTTTGTATTTGAGGATACAGATTACAGTAATTTTTGTCTCGGTTTAAAGGAAAATGTGCAGGCTGTTGTAAAATTTGTATTAAAAAAAAAAAAAAAAAGTTTTATTTCAAAATACAAAGATTGTTATGTATATTAAAACAAAAATATTGTTAAAAGAAGTAGGAACAGTTCAAAGAAAGTTCAGAGATGTTTACAAACTTTAAGAAGAGAATGATGTTGATATGAATATCTTGTGTCTGCTAGATCCCAGGCTTCTAAAATTCTAGAAAATCTTTCTAGATTTTTATAAGCAATATTGCTACACCCACTGTACACAAGTATGAAAATGATAATACAGAAATATAAATATGGCTAATACAAATATTTCTGCTTCTTTCTAAAGACAACCTGAGGCAGGTAAAAGGAACTGTACTTTGATGGATAAAGCAAAGGACTATCTTTCTCCTCTGCCATTAACTTGCTAAGTCAATATAGAGAAATCACTTAAGCAAACATTTTCAAAGTTCGGTGAATAAATGAAGGTACTTCAATGTAAAAGTAGATGCCTGATTCAAGGAGAAACTGAGCACTAAATTTCCACACCTGCTGCTCTGTATGTACTCATTTTGAAAGGGACATTAACTCTCATACTTTGGAGCTCAAACATCTACAAACTTTGTTTTCATACTGTCACATTCTACTGCTGTGCATGCTTAAATTGCTAACAATCTCC
>NC_048926.1:6162768-6168422 GCF_011077185.1 Oxyura jamaicensis | reverse complement strand
CCCCCCCCCCCCCCCCCAAAAAAAAAAAAAAAAAAAAAAAAAAAAGTGGTAGAGAGAGGACTGAATCAGAAACAAGATCAAGGGGACAAACTTCTTGTGTAACCCACATGGTGCTGAACCTCAGCGTTGCTTTCCTGAATGATTTTGCATGGGTTATATATGAGAAACTAGGGAGTTTATCAGAGTAAGATCTATACAGCAGACTGAATAACTGTTTACTTCAAAATATTTAAAAGTGCTTTCAAAGCACCTTGGCTTATTCTTTTCCTAGGGATGCAAAGTAAGACCAGAGACAACTGGCCTGAAACAGCAAACCCTGTGTTGCTAAAAATCCCAGTCTGAGACTTCAGAAATCATAACACGTTACATTTCAAGTTAATAAGCTCATGCTATAGATTCTGTTAAAATAAAAAGTTGGTTATAATTGACCTTAGAGAGAGTGATTTCTTAGTCAGAATAACCCAACATTATCTATGAAGAGTTTAATTTCTTGCTATTTCATTTGGGGTAGAAGGAGATAAAAGGGGGTGACTGTTGTGGCAGTTTGGATGAATATAACAAAAGATCAGATAATAAAACATCTGTTAAGAACATGTGTTGGAACTCCAGGGTATAGACTGAAACTAGGCAGTAATATCTGTGAGTGAATGAAAGAATGAATAAATAAGTGTATAAAATCATGATTCCTTCCATCATCCCTCCCCTATGGAACCCGCAAGGATTTTTAAATCTTGTCAAGGATAGAGGAACCTAACATCTCTGCAGCTGTTATTCAGTACAACATCTTCATATTGACAGATCTATCAAACTAGAGAGGAGTTTGAGACTAAAGAAAATATAAAGGCCACTGTAAATGAGAAACCCTGGCCCAGGGAACTTTACCAGTGAGAAAAGGCAGAGGAGGAAAAGAAAAGCACAGAAATCAAAGTGAACTGCTAGGCCTCCCAAGAATGCCAGAAATACAAACTAAGCCAAGTCTTTATGGTTTTTGTTTGTTTGTTTGTTTGTTTGTTTTTCTCCTCTATTAGATGCATTGAATTTCAGAAGTATAAATGAGTAAAAAACATTCTCTAAAACATGTGAATATTTACTAGGTTTATTCTCAGCTTACTGCTACAAAACAACTCCAGCACCTCAATGATCCACAGTGATCTTCAGACCAGAAGGTCAGGGATAGTGGTTTTATTATTGAAAAACAACAACAACAAAACAGAAACAAAAACAAAAACAAAAGTCCAACTGTCTCCAGAAATTCTAATACCTTGATTCATGCATCAGGTTTTCTGTCCCATCAAAAATAACTTTTCTGCTCACTTTATGAATGATCCTCTTATTAAAGAATGACTAGCACACAGGTGGAAAGAAATTAAAAAATAATTCTCAAGAAGTGTAAGAAATGCTATGAGGTCATGCAGGAATCCTGTAGCAGTTCTAGGAAGAGAGCCAAGCTATCCATCTTTAGCTGAATATTGTTTAAGCCAAGCCTTAGCCAAGAACCCATTCTTCTTTTAGAAACAGGTGTCTGCAGTTAAAAACAATACAACCCCAATCATTTACAAGCTAGTTATCTTTAAATTGTTTCTTTGAAATTAGATGATGATGAGATATTTTCTATGTATCTTTCCCTCCTTGAGATTCTGTTTTGTCTTTTTGTGTTTCTCCTTATAGACATATTGCAATAGCTGCTGGCTAAAAGAACTGGCTGAGGGAATACAGGCATTCTCAGCTCTCATTAGGATACTGGGCAAAATATATATATATATAGAGAGAGAGGGGCTAAATGTAAAGATATATATATATCTTTACATATATATACACATATGTGTATATTATCACATTCCTTTCTCCGTTACCTGGACGGCACTCTAGAAATTTTCAAAAAAACAATGTAAACAAGGCTTTACAGCTTTTCCAACACTGGACCACTCATGCCTTTCCTCTTCAGTAGTGAGAAAACAAACAAACAAACAGAAAACACTGCCATGAAGAACAAAAGAAGTTTGGTATTAAATAAGCAGAAGGTAAAGTACCATTAATGTTGGCATAAACAGCTCTAGGAAGGCTTTGGAAAAGGATTTACTGGCATAAGTTGCTTAAATTTACAGCTTCTTCCATTCCCTTCCTGATCTTCAATCCCACATTGCAATATATGAAAACAAATAAAGGTTAATTGTAGCATGGATGTTATTTTCAGCTTGTAACTGCAATTGATAATCAAACAGAAATATAAAACAATGATAAGAACAGCAATGACTTGCCTGCATGTCAATGCTTAGGGAATATTTCAGTCTTCAGATGTATCTCAACACCTTGCACCTTGTATCTCTTTCTCTCCCCTTACCCAGAATGCTTTCCCTTGCGCTTCAGTATATTTTCTTCATACTTCATATTTCAAAATTTAAGCAAGAAATGATAATGGCTTGGGATAATGGATTTAAACTAGGCATCATTAATGAGACCACTAACTGAAAAATCAATTATCAGTTTTGAACAGTAGCCTGAAGCCAGATGTGCAATCCCCACATTTTCTAGGAGTCAGGGATGGTGACTTGCTGTTTAAGATATATCTTTCTTCTCATGGTCAACAAAAGGTAAGGTAAATTATAAACTGATGAGAGATGTTTTGTAACAGCTACATATGCTGAAATTTTCTACCCACAAACAGAAACAATCATAGCAGAAGACCTGTACCTAATAATCTGCAAATATGACTGATTTTTGCATTTGAGACATTATCTCTCAAAACTGAAACATTCTTTGGTTTTAGTTTTTGGTCTCTGCGCTTTGGATAGCTAGCACAGTGCAAGAATGTGCACACCTGATGACTGGACCACAGCCACAAACTTCTAAATTGTGAATCAAGAAAATGTCATCAGTTATTTTTAACTTTCCCTTGGCTTATTCTGGGGAGCAACCACTAAGTTATCTAGAGAAAAAAAAAAAAAAAAAAAAAAAAAAAAAATGTTCTGAATACTATTATCAAACCCTTTAAATGTTTATTCTGGATGTTTTCCCTTGAATTAATTGTATTCTAAAATAGAATCAGATCATATTAAACAGTCTATTTATTTTCTCCATTTCCTATGCTCACAAAAAAAAAGAACATCTGTTGGTTTTAAAACATTTGAACAAATACCAAAACCAGTCATATATGGGCATTGTTCTAACAACAGAGCAGAAGCAACTTTTTTAAATGTTGGCCTATGGGTTGAAGTCATTGTGTTTATCTAAAATGTTGTTACAGTTGACACAAACACATGTAAGCATGCACAAAAAAACACTGATAGTTACAGATTTACTAACTAATAATATGCAATACTCTGGTTTTTGTTTTTGTTTTTATTTTGTTTACCTAGGGATGTGATCTCATGGAACCATTGCCCCAGATTTGCCCTTTATGCCTCTGGAATTTTTTGTTGAAGAAAACAGCAAGTCACACGAACCAGCCATTTAGATTTGTGCAACATAGTGGGGCACACAGTAGACCCTAGATGCAGCTGGAAGCTGTATTAGATGCTGTCTTCCTTCCCCCTCACCTGGACTCACTGTACCCAATTTAAGTCTGTGACATTAACTAGAAGAAAAGGAGGAAAGGAGCTGGCTTTAGGAGGTGCTAGGAATGTAGTATCTGCTTCATAGGAAAGTCATATTTTGTGGTGACCATGAAGGAATTTGTCTCTGTTTTTATGTATTAAACCTGATGTATCAGGAGAAAGACATGGGGACTTCAGGAGAATGGTCATGGGATGTCAGCTTCAGGCATGAGCAAGATAATTCCTCCAAAAACAATTTACTTGGAAGCATATCCCTGTTAGGCTTTGAAAACATCATAGGCAGCTGCCACCCTTCATACTGAGAGGCAGACTATTTGCCATAAATGATATATGTTGTAGACATATGTTGTGATTTCTCAGTTATCCCTTATATTTACTTTTTTAATCCAATCTCTGAACTTCACCCCTCTAATTTGCCTTGGGCTATATTCTCTTTGCCAGCACCCTAGGAGGCAGGAGCTACAAGCATAGGAAGCAGAATGTCCCTGACTGGACACTCCAGGGAGGAACTCTACTCCTCCATTGCCCCATATTTAGTAATTTCAGGAAATGAAGCAGCTGCACTCCTAAAAACAGAAATTCTGTAATGGGATAAAGTACATTTTGTGCAGGACAACTATCAGTCAGCGGGGCTAGCAAGGGCTAGCATGCTTTTGCAGATTTTCTGAAAAAAAATGTTTTAATGGGTCAAGCAATATTACCCAAATTTTCCCACAAGTGATGAGAAGTTCAGTTGTAAAATTTCCATTCTATCAAGCAAAGATCATGGTGTTTCTCAGATAAAAATGTTATGAGAATATTATTTACAGAAGAGCATATAAAAGAGCAAAAACTTTTTTTTTTTTTTTTTTTTTTTTTTTTTTCCCTAAGCTTGACTTCAGAAATGATATGACCACTTCTTGTGGTATTTTACATGCAATATTTGCTTGACATAGGCTGCCAGCATGGAAAATTCCGGCCTGAACTTTTGACGACTGGCAATACTCCTACCAATTGGAAAAAAAAAAAAAAAATCTAGAAATGGGAAATGTCAGTCAAGTTTAAGCACTTTCTAAGCTGCCTGGCTCTGTGGTGCCATTCTTCCTATGGGATGCCAACACTTTTTACAACCTGTGGGCTACCTTCTGCTGCTGATTGCATCCATGTCATCACTTCTGAGAGCTGCCAGCCCAAAGCATTTACAAACCATGAAAGACTGCTGAAAACCACACCATTTTAAAATGACAGTTTTGAGGCTGTTCTTATTTATCATTCTGCTGCTGACCCCTTGAGGTGTGCATGCTGCACAGTTTCAAGATTATTTTCTACAAATGTGAAAGGGAAAAAAAGAAAAGGAAAAAAAAAATACTCCTTTGTTTTCTTAAAAGTAAGATTTTCAGGGAATTACTTTATCTCCTTGTCTGGGGCTTTGAAAAAGGCATATTAAAATTTTAAACATGGTGTTAGTAAAACTTTACCAGATGTGACAAATGAAATGGCTGGAACTTAGGGCACTGTGTCATCTGGCCCTGTACAAAACCATCTTATTTATACAACCCATGGTTGAGTCTGACTGCAATGTGAACAGCACTGGTGAAGCTGCAGCACTCAAGTGAAAGAAGAGGAAAATGTGAAAGATGCTGGGGTAAACTTCCTTCTGACAGCAAGCTCTATGTTTCCAGAAAGCAGGTTGGATATTAGTTTTTCCCTTTTGTCTTTCCCTGAAACACTCTCACAGAGTGACCTGCACACAATTCAATTTATTTTCCTTGAAAGGAGGCAAAATTGAGTCAATCCTGCCAGAATTTGAACCTGTGGCTCAAGGGAGTCTAAGTAATTCAACCCTTAGGCACCAACTTTTAAGCCATTACCCTCCAGCATATGATAAAGGGTACTGCATAAAGAAAGGAAACAGAAGCATAATGATGGAAGTTTTGGGTGAGTCTTAAAGTGAGATAGGTTTCATGTATTTTTGGAGGGGGGCATAGAATCACATTTTATTCAGACTGGGGGATAACAGTAGGAAAGAGCAAATGGATTAAAACATTTTCCAAACACTAAAGAGAACTCAAAATGTTATGATATTTAAAAGTTTAGGAAAGTTTTTGGTATTCATGTTGT
>NC_048926.1:6154552-6162668 GCF_011077185.1 Oxyura jamaicensis | reverse complement strand
TTTTTTTTTTTCTTTTTTTTTTTTTTTTTTTCACCAGTTGTTTTTTCCTTACTTTCTGCTGTCATCTGCTCCTGAAAGAGAACTTGACAGGAAGTAGTGTTTGTAGCTATATTTCTATCATCTGAAAGGGAAAATAATGTCAGCCACATGAGATTGATCAATCTCTCATTTCTGCTTTTACGAAATGAAGTGAAAGTTCAAAACAATTTTTGTGAAAATATTATTATGAATAATTTTGTGAATATTTTAATATTTTGCTGCTGGCTCTTTCTGTTTTTGTTTGTTTGTTTGTTTGTTTGTTTTCTCTTTCCCTCATTTATATATAAAATTAGTAGGGAACACAATCTTAGCTGTTCTTTTGTTTCTGCTTTTCAAATAAAATTAGGTTTAAAAAAGTTTTACATTTTCTTGGAAATCCTACAACTTTGTCTTTGTGGGGACAGTTTTTACTAATTTCCACCAGCTAGAGTCTGGATCTTGATCAAGGTCAGGTAACTCCTATATCATACTTTTTAATATAACGGTAGATGCTTATATTATCCCTATAAAAAACAGTTTGCACCAAGTTGTATCTGGTAGAAATGAGTTCCATATTTTTTTTAATCAGTTTTAAATGAGCTGCCTTTGAATACTGCTGAATTTTGCCATATGTTTCAATTACAAGAAATTAAAATAAGAGCACTTTACTCATATCCATACATCATTCATTTAAATGTACATTGAGCCATTCACCTAAATAGCCAGGATACTTTCCTTCTCCCAGCTTTAGACCCCAGCAGAGTACATGAGCAATTCACTTTGCTCCTTGCATTCTGTATTGTTTATTCTATTTATTTATTTAAAAACATTTCAACCCTTCCACCTTATTTTGTTGCATCACTTTGGGATTCTTGTTTTTATCTTGCTGTTCTAAATAAGCTGCATAATTTTAGAATCACTTGAATTTTTTTCTGCAGTTCCTTAACCAAAAGAATAAAAAATGCTTTACTGAAAACCAGAAATTTCCACAGGAAACATATTTTTAAGTAAAGATAATTAAGCAATAACAAGTTTTAAAATGAAGAAAAAAAACATTTTCATTTGGATCAACAATTCAAAATGAAGTAACTATTTTTAAATTTAAAAAAAAAAAAATAATAATGACAACAACAAAACATCATTTGAGTTGATGAATTTTATTTTTTTAAAAAAAAAAAAAGATTCTTCACAGAATACAAATTCAAAAGAAAAACAAATCTGGAGAATTGATCAGAAAATTATTACATGAATAAGAGTACAATAAATTTTCTAAATTTAGAAAAGAGGACCTCCACAAAACTTAATTGTTTTAGAAGGAGACACTCAAAATAAATAAATAAATAAATAAATAAAACCTGTTTTCATGGCATGTACAGGCTGTTAGCTTTCACTCGTGTATTCTAGTTTTATCTTGAGGACCTAGATTGTAGCATTACATTCAATTCATTCTGTATTGTGAGCAAGTACTGAGAGAAACCAAAATGTTACAAACACCTATATGCTGTGAAAGATCAAGGAATATGTCCAGATAGTCTGAGTGGATACGTAGTATGGAGCAATGCCAAAAAAGTCCCAGTGATTCAGTTGATCAACAGGGGCTATTGTACAAAGCTGAGCAAGTCCTGCTCATGTTCACGCTGCACAGTGCAGGCTCCTGTCTTCTGTATCATGGATTGTTTCTGATACTTCAAAAACAGATCAAAAAAAAGATACAGCAAGAGGAAGAGTATGGATTTACTCTCCTGTAAGAGAGAGAACAACACAAAAGATTGTCCTTCTAGATTTCCAGCACTTTTTGTAGATCTAGGACTTCATTTTCTTCTTACATTCATGAAAGAGACTTGGTCATCACTGATAGAAATGTAACTGTAGAAAACCAGGATGTTTTCTGTTACTTCTCCAAGTCCCTCTGGATTACAAAGTCTAGACCCCAGTTCTGGAAATTAATATATTTATTTATTTATTTATTTATTTATTTGTTTATTTATTTTCTGCATTAAAACCATTGCAATTCTCCTAATATATGCACACAAAATCTGTTATTCTTCTGGGGATATATTAAAAAAAATATAAAATTGAAATAAGGATGCCATTAAATGTGGTTCCAGTGTACCTTCCCCTGATTTAATAAATATGTGTGGGAACAATACAAAAGGCCCCCTTGGTAGGACTGAGAATGAAGCTCTTGGTATCTCTCCAACCCCATTGCAATTCTCAGCGATGAGGTTCACCCATCAGTATTTGCTATGGGTAACTCATTTGTTGCTGTGCCATGCCAGCTTGATTTAACTAGCACATCTGAACAATGGCAACACAAGCCTGAATCCTGAACATTTAAAACTAGTTGGTGAAGGCAGATGGCATTCTCCAGTTCTCACACTGCTCTACTGCAGAGAACTATAGTTTAAACTATCAGCTACCTGCCATTTTTGAAATTGCTGCAGATAAAAACTCTTTGATGATTTCAGATTTCTGCTGCTTGCTTGCAGGCTTACAGAGAATAATTGCTACCATAAGAAAACTACTGAAATAGACAATAAACTGATTTTGGCTGGAAGTACATTGTAATTCTGTTCTATATTGGTATGTGCTGCACCACAGAGACAAGTGTTTGTTTTAAACAACAACAAAAAAATAGCTAAACTGAGGTGGAAGAAAAACAACCCACCAGTTTAATAGTTCTGATATAATAATCTGTGAACCAGCTAAGACAGAAACTTAATTGTTAGTGAAAAGATTAAATAGACTATATCTGATATACAAAAAATAAAAATAGGGCCATATGCCATCATGAAAGGCTGCAGAACAAAAGAATGAGGCACAACATAATCCAGAAAAAAGACCCCATCTGTAAGGGGAAACCGTTAATGTGATATGGCTCCCTTTCCTTAAAGTCTTATCCCCATGCTTTACTAAATGGCAAGGTCATCTAACTTCTGTTCTCCTCCTCAAGATCTTATTTATCTGAGCTAGGTCTTACATTGGTTCTCATTATCTCTGGTTCCTATGATGGTAAAGATTAAATACCACAAACCTCTGAGGTCTGAAAGCATCTCTGGAAGTCACCTGGTCCAACCTCCCTGCTCAAAGCCAAGTGAAATAGAACAGGTTTCTCAGAATACTGTCCAGCTGGGTTTTGAGTATCTCCAGCAGAGGAGAACACATCCTCTCTGGGAAACTGAGGAACCTGTTTCAGTGTTTGATCTATAGGGTTTTTTATGTTTAAATTAAATTTCTTGTGTTTTGTTTTGTGCTTATTGGTTCCTGTTCTGTCACTGGGTACCACTGAGAAGAGTCTGGCTCTACCTTTTTTTTACACCCTCCCATCAAGTATTTATACACATGGATAAGATTCCCCCCTGAGCTGCTTGATGCTACCTGAGGCTATGCAACTCTTCTTGAGTTGAAGTCTTGAGGCTTCAGTTCTGTCACTCATAATAAACATTATAAATTGTGTGAGATCTCACTGCAAACAAAACTATTTACAATAAAATACATCTGTTCGTTCCTTTAGACCTATTTATTGTATCGATTCTAACTGTTTTAATTACTTAATCAAATATTGTATAGCCCCAAATCAAATGCCTCATGGACATCTAAGAGCACTGTACCAGCACTGCTGTATTTATTAACTTAACATATGCTCCTTGCAAATGAAGATGTCACATTAGTTAGAGGGGATTTACTTTCTATAAAATAATCAAGAGTGAATCTTTCCTAAATTATTATAGAGTTATTTGGGTTTTCTCTTTACCCTTTAGAAAATACCAGCAGTTTTGCATTCAGTTCTCTGAATTATCTTGTGTTAAAGAATTTTGTAAAAATCAACATGAAAATTGAAAGCTCAGAGATGGTCTTTGACAGTTCTTTTACAATTCCTTGGTGTAAACTATCAGATATGTTAATGTAAATATGTCTAACTTAACAGCAGTAGTTTAACATGTTTCTTAGACATTTATTGTAGCAGAAAGCATATCATCATGATATGATGTGACTATTTTCTTCACCTTTTCCTAGTTGCAGAAGGGAAATGTGTACTCAAAATGGAGTTTTTGTGCTATTATTGATGATTCTATCACCCCCATCTACAAAGTAATTGACATAATTTCTCTTCCTTGCACATTTTTTTTCTATTGGTCAGTAAGAGATACCAACAACAGCTTCTTCTTTTGCTTTATCTGTTAAAACAGGAGGTTGGGCTAGATGATCTTCAGAGATCCCTTCCAATCTCCATGACTCCAGCACTGCACATGATGAATCAAGGGGATTTACTTCTGAAATGCTGATGAGTCAGAAAAAATACACTTTCTCTCCCTTTCTGTCAACTACATCATTTCTAAACTTTGGTTTAAAATTGCAGTCTTGCCATCAGTTTACATCAAACTGAGCTAAGACAAAATTCTTTTCATGAATGACAAATTCCAGTTCCTTGAGTTTCTTATCCAAGCTCATATTACTGTTGTGACCTTTGCTGTCCTGAATAGAGAATCAAAGATCTTACAATAATCAGGCTGGAAGGGACCTCCGGATGTCTTTGGACCCACTTTCCCCCTCCATTCAAAGTATTAGCAAAAATTTGCTGATGTTCACATTTTTGCAAGTGGAATGTAATGTTAAGCAGAGCTGAAAAAGAATACAAGCAAGGATGGAGGGGGATAAAGAGAGTAAAATATATGAGAGCAGAATGAGAGCTAAAAATCATAGAGAGAGGTGTTGTTCTTAAAGTCAGCTTTGCTGCACATGTAAATACATACCTATCTGATACATCCAGGTTCTCATAAGGCTGATGCTACTATATTATATGAGTGTGTATACACACAGACACACACACATGCACTTTCCTCTTGATATTTCCTTACTGAACCAGTATTGATTTCTTCCCTAGACCTCATTTCATATTGTGCCCTGAAAATTAAATGATCTATTTAGTTTCAATATGGCCCAGGTTTCTAATTGGATTTTGAGGCAGTAATTTATGTAATATTAATGGATACCTTCAGAAAACCACTAATTAACAGCTGACCTTTATTTATCCAAAGAAAGAGAAAAAGAGAGAAAGAAAGAGAGAAAGAGAGAAAGAGAGACAAAGAGACAAAGAGACAAAGAGACAAAGAGACAAAGAGACAAAAAGAGAAAGGAAGGAAGGAAGGAAGGAAGGAAGGAAGGAAGGAAGGAAGGAAGGAAGGAAGGAAGCAAGAAAGAAAGAAAGAAAGAAAGAAAGAAAGAAAGAAAGAAAGAAAGAAAGAAAGAAAGAAAGAAAGAAAGAAAGAAAGAATAATAGAAAAATTATATATATATAAAAAAGAAAAGGAACTGTTTTTTGTTGTTGTTGTTGTTGTTGTTGTTTTCCCCTCTAGGAGTGGACTGAATTTAATTAGCAAAAGTCAGCACACACCAGGGACATTTTGGGGAGCATCAAAATACATTATATATTTGATCACCTCATGCCTATAAAAATGGCTAAATTATTTAAATGCAATTCAATAAAATGTGTTTTCAATGAAAAGCTTCAGGTCTCAGTGATGGATTAAAAGCTTCACAAAACCCAGAGATTTTATAAGCTACTGCCAAACAAATTCAAAGTAAAAGATTATATTTTGTTTCCTTCTTGTATGTAGCAAGATTTCTTCATTTTCTGCTTTTTTTTTTTTTTTTTTTTTTTTTCTTAACAGCAGTAGAATAAATATATACAGCATCATTTAAATGTTTTATGAAAAGAAAAAGGGGAAGATTCAGAGCTATCACCTCATCATTAAAAGAAGAAACCTACTTGCTTGTTCAGCAGGTGTTTTATTTCCTACTTACCACCATGTATCCCCCTAATAATAAAGGATTTAGGGAAAAGTACATTGCGATTACCAGAACAATACTGAACCTCATTATAAATTGATACTTTCAGTACAGTTTCAAGAATTAAACATATTAATCTTTTGGGATACTTTCTTCAAAAAATATTCCTTCCATGTGTAAATAGTTACATGTCTATTAAACTATTACCATGTATAAAATGGAATAGTTGTAACAAATAAGTGCTTATTTATCTTTTCATCATTACTTTGTATTGCCTTTTAAACTGATATCAGTATTATTTAATAGTATTTCATGCTAAGTTACTAGAAGCAAGAGGATGAGTAATCAGGGCCATAAATACACAGCCATGTTTACTCTACATCTGGGAATAAAATATTTTTGGGTCTGGTCTGTTCAATAAGATGAGTTCAAATGACTGACAAGTAAGCATTTAATAACAAAAGCTAAGTCTCTTCAAACCTGCTTAAAATCAGTAAAAAATGAATAAATAAGTATTTAAAAAGAAAAATTCCTGCTGTGGGTAAACCAGTCCAGTGCAGTTCTTAAGTGTGAATGCAAAATTGGATTTAGAAACTTCAAAGTTAAACATTGCAATAGCCAATTATTTTTCAGTCTTTTACTCTTATCATGGGAACCATGATCTCCAATTAGGCAGTGGGGCGTCTGATGACTTATGCAGAAAAAATTGGTCCTTTAGCATAAGGTTCAGGAAAAGTACAAAACAGAGATTTTCACAAGAGATAGCCAAATAATTTTTGGACACTAATGGTACTTAGACATGAGGTCTAAGCAACTCACTTTGGTCAGTTTGGGAACATAAGAGGCAGCTTCACATGAGAACGGAAAGTGTCAGGATTACAGACTGGGACTTACTGGGACATTTCTAGTGAAAGACAGGTGCAGGCTCACTGAAAGCTGAACTTTCTTCATTTCTACCATCTGTGTCTATAATATCCTGCATGATCCAAAGTATGCTAAAACCGCCTATAGTATATCTATACTTTTAAACATGAGCAAAAATTTGATTTAACACTTCTTAGTCTATTGTGAACCTCTTGTTTTCAGTAGGCACCACATGTGGCTTTCAAGGGGAGGAGAGGAGGGACACAAGCACACAAAATGGATTGTGCACAGATGTGAAAACTTTATGCCTGGTGCATAATCCCAAACTTCTAAACTGAACTAATTTTATTTTATTTTTTCCTGAATTATCGGAATTATCATTCAGTTCACCTTGCTTTAAGTTTAGATTTGTTATGACAGTTCAAACAGATGAATGGAGAAATTAGGCTATTTGGTCAATGTCAGATCGCAGGTCAGTTGTAAAACTGGGAGCAGTCATGTTTCACAGTTGCTAGCTAATATCCTAATCATTATTTAGCATGACCTCCTTACCATGAAACTGTAAATTGGACAGTGTTTAGAAAGTCTGGTCAAGTAGTTAAGGCAGGATTTTTCCTCATAGGTTCTGCAGTGATTTGCTACATTTACATTTAAATGACTGAAGTGAGCCTGTTTACTTCCACCAGGTCCATTAAAGATGGATGAAGGTTTACATTTAGGAAGCATTTCCTGAAAGCGTTGCATTTTCCCTAGCTATCCCTTCCTTCTCTGAAGTTAAACACTGACAGGAGTGAACTGAATCTCTCTGTCCTACATTGTCACTTGGTGCTTTTACATTTTCTTAACATCCCTTTGTTTATGGGCCAGTCACTGCTCAGGGAGCAGATACCACGTTTAGAAATCTCAGTACCAGTACATCAGAAATGTCACTTGAGGAACAGATCAACACAATTATCGCCATTATTCTTCTCTCCTCTAAGGGCTGTTTCCAGGTCGCAGACACCTATTGTGGATGCTCTGGGAATAATGAAAACCATTAACAGATTGTTAATGTGACTTGGTAACAGACCAAGCAGAGACTTATAAAACAATAAAGCTTTACAATCAATCTGATGGGTAACTAGGCTCTGATGGAAGCAGGTATAACATCAGTTTGGTTCAAGTTTTAACTCTTCTTAGCACCCCAGTGGTACAGAGCTACTGGAAGCTGTCTGGATCAGATCCACAAATGTTTTGAGGTTCATAAACATTGGGGAGGTTGTCAGATGACCTGAATGCACCACTGAACTCAGCCAATAGGCATTCTCAGGAACTTGCAGAGTGTTTGCATCCCACCTGGTAGCAAAACTGACATAGGTTTTAACTTTTTTACTTTTTTTTTTTTTTTTTTTTCCTATCCTGTGCCAGGGCCAACGTTTCTTGCCCCCCGCCCCCCCCCCCCCCC
>NC_048926.1:6113060-6144552 GCF_011077185.1 Oxyura jamaicensis | reverse complement strand
CCTTCCCTTCCCTTCCCTTCCCTTCCCTTCCCTTCCCTTCCCTTCCTACTCCTTCCCTGTTCCTACTCCTTTCTTTTCCATTTCACTCTTTACTTTTTTTTTTTTCTTTCCTTTATTCCTCTTTTCCTTCTTTTTTCTTCTCTACCTTTCCATCTTCCCTTGATTATTCAGGGTGCTGCCCACCTTTATATTACCCTTTGTCTTAGAAAGCCGACATTTTCTGTATCCCTGTGTGGTTTTCACTTTCTCCATTTCTGGATCTTAAGGTTGAACTACCTTCACAGTCTGAAGGAGGACAGCACCGAGTATGCTAATCAAGGAGTTAAGGTTTAGAGCATCATAGCTGGTGATAACAAGATATTTACAGCCCAAGCAGACTCAGATTGAGCTGCGTGCTCTGTCGTTTTCATTTTATGAGCCTGCTCCATAAAACTGTTCCCATATGGTTAAAGTTAGGGATAAACAAACAGGTTCTGATCAAATAAGAAACCAGTCAAATCTTTGCCCAAGGTTCATAATGAACTTTTTTTTTTTTTTTTTTTTTTTTTTTTTTTTTATCTCTGAAATATTGCTTATGTAAACTTTAAAATCTTCTAATGTTTTTGTCTTGCTGGATCTTTATTTTTTAATTTAACCTGAGACTTAAAGCACGAAAGAATGTCTGTTTTATATTAGCTCTGATTTAATTGAAAGTAGAAGTATCAGTTTTACAAGCTGCTGTCATGAAAAAGCCAAGAAAGGTTAAACGAAGCCCCCAACCAGAATCTAATACACCTATTTTCAGGATTTCAGGAACAAAAGGAGATAAAGTAAGCAAATCAGAATGTCTCCATCTCACAGTAGCCTGAGATACAGACAACCTGAAACTGTTGAAATCAGCTAAATCATGCTACCCCATCATTTGAATGAACCAGCTGAGCTCCAGAAGCAAAACAACCATGCTTGCATGTCACTTAGCAGGGCTTGCTTTTTAGACACTTTGTCACACAAATGTGATTGCACCACACTGCTTATGTGGCTATACCTGTGGTTCTGCATCCAGTGCTTGTGTTCCTAGAGCACTGGCTAATAACAACCAAATTTCTTTGTTGTACATACAAAAAAGCCACAGAGCTGATACATTTGCCCATGTTTTAGCTGAGATGGCCCAGTCACCTTTCTGACTAGCATCTTGTCTATCCATGTAAAAAGAATGCAGAACCATCAGTATGAGAAAGGCACAATAGAAAGAGGTTGGAATATTTTTTTTTAGACTGAATGCTCTAGCTAGAAAAAAAAAAAAAATATCATTTTTGGGCTCAGAAATATAGATATATGCATATATATATATATTTCTTATATATATACATGCATATATATCTTTTATGATATATATATTATATTATATATATATATTATTTATTATATTTATTATATATATATTTTTTTTCCAGATAGGCTTATGTATTTGATAATCTGATAGCTCTTCTGTTTCTTACTTCTTTTATTTATATATTGTCCCATGATACCATTCAAATCGCTGGATCTAAACATAAAACCAAACATAATCTTACTTGCCACAGTACAATGAGTCCGGGACATTTCAATTTAAATGATGAGATGATGAGTCCTAAGAAATGTATATCTACCTATAAATAAATAAATAAATAAATTGCATTTTGACTAAACACTACCAGAGCCTAAGGACCTTCAGGCAAGCATTAGGTGAACTTTTCTCCTAAACAGATTTGGCCTTTTGTCTTCAAACAGGACACTGCAGTGTAAGAGCTGAATACAGAGGAGGCTTGACTAGTGTATTTGGAGAGTGTATAAAGAAATGCGCCCAGAAGTCCTGGGTGCCTGTCAGAAATGCACTTCTGAATCTCTTGAGATTTGTGCATCCCTAACTACCCATTTAGCTTCTGCCTGCTGTAACAGGGACACTGCAAAAAACTAAAAGCTAAAAAATAAATAATAATAATAATAATAATAATAATAATAAAAACCTGCTCTATTTACTGTGGAAAACTGGAAAATAAATAAATTAAAAGCCCATATCCTGCCTCGAGTCTAGGAACTGGAGTGTGAAGGCCTAACAATTAGGGGTTTAAGAGCAGCTAAAACCTTGTCTGTGATGAAAGAAAGTTATTTTTTCTTTGACAAGGATCTTAATCTTACTTGATGATCCACTTCTGCCTGCTGTAAGGAAGGCACTTGTCTGAGAGGCATTATGTAGGTATGGCTGGACTGTGACAAGGAGAGGTCACAGCTATTCAGTTCTTGGGTAGCCCTGCCCAGATGACATAAAGATATCAGAGATTTTATATGATGAGACAGGAATGGACAGCTTAAGTTTCTAGTTAAGTGGCAGTTGCACATCATTCAGGGCTTAGATATCTCATGGACAGAGAATGGAGGATGAAAATACTACATTAACTTTGAAAGCCTTTTTGGAGGAACATTGCATGGTAGTGCTCTGAGCACTTGATCACACAAGGGTCACACCGATTATGTCTTAGCTCATAATTAAGGCCTTGTTTTCCAGTGGTTTGGGGCAGCCTTAACTCAATACTTAGCCTTCTCCACTGAGTTTAGTTCTCTGGTCTATGGACATTTCTAGTTTTGTTCTATATATTTATGAGTCTTCGCTCAAACTGACGATTTTATTTTTTTCCCCCACAAAATCTTACTGTACTGTTAAATCAAAGTATGGAAAAAGTGAATCCCAGAAAAAATGCCAATGAAAAGACACAGAGACTGATTACATTATTAAAGCAAGAGCATTCACCTTGTCTTCTCACTCCTGCTGGCATGATGCTGTCCCTTCCCCTGAGATGAGTCTGTCATGTGTCTTACATCTCCTGAATCTTATGAGACACTTTGCTTAGCTAGGCAAGCAGAAAATTATCTGGAGTATTTCATTAATCTGTTCTCTGTTTTCTGCTGGTGATAAGCGGAATTGTACCCCAAGTGCTAGATCTTTGTAAAGGAACAGGCTGAAAAAAACAGAGCTGGGGGAAGACAGCAGAGAAATGGAGGCATTCCTTTCAGTAGAAATGAGCTACTTGGGTGGGTTCAGCCAACTTGGTGACTGCACTATAAGAATCTGGTTCCACACTAAGCTAATAAGGTTGAAAAAGCAAACAAAGTAAATATCATTTTTTCCTCTCCCAGAGCCCACCCCTTTTAACACTTGAACCGGGACAAGAACACAGCCAGAAAGCTCTGAGAGACTAAGATGAGCAGAAGCTGGCATGCAGTAGCCATTCAGCCCATTTATATTCCTTCAAAGGCCTAGCATTTCTGTTCAGATACTGCTCTTGACCGACCATTTCTGTGGTATTCCTGGACAACCTTAATGTGAAAAAAATATTAAATATACTGTGATGATTTTGCCCCTCAACAGATTTTTTGTTAGGTGTTCACTGAGTTGTTTGATCTTTCTATTGCTTTTAGTCCTTAAACAGTTATGGAGTCAGGTGCAAGTTATGGACTCCAGTTATGGAGTCAGGAATTATATGTCATTCCTTTCTTCAGCTCCTGAGCTGTGGTGACAATTTCAGTCTCAGTTCTTCTGTTGACTGCTCACTGCAAATCTACCCTAAAATGTGGAGTACTTGGTCTTAGGCCTTTGTGATGCCACAAAATATATGTTTGCCGTGTAGGCCAGAGAGCTGATAGAGGGATTACACTTTGTGAAGCTTAGTCTCTTCTACCTCTTGCCTTGGGCGAGTTGCAAATTTGTCCTTCCCTTGACCTAGAGCCATGTTCCATCTGGCTGGCTGTATTTTACTCATGACATGTTTCCTTTAACAAACTCTTCTTCTTCTTTGGAGAATTAGGCCTGCTCCTGGAAAGTGGGAGTAAAGCATTTCATGCGCACTAGGGCATGCACAAAAATGATGACGAGACCTGTTGAGCAGATCAGAGCAGAGAGCACACTGACCTGTTTTGGACTTCAGGTGTAATATTCTTTATGCTGTTTTCTGTTTGCATACTATTTTCACCCATATTACACTGGATTTCTCAGAACTGAAATATAGATACTGGTAGTGGACACCAGAAGGTGATTTGTTTCAATGCCAGAATGGGGGTTTTGGATAAAGCTGTGATGTAATTGCTACTGTAATTGACCCCATCCTGGAAAGCCAAGAAACCTGTTCCATTTTCCATTTGCAGCTTCTGTGCTCCAGGTTGCTGCTTTCAAGCCTGACTTGACATATAGTCAGCTCCCAGGATATGAATGAGAAACGCTTTCTGCCCCTGCTTCCTGAAAAGGAAGAATCATGACACTGCTATGGCAGTGCAAAAAGCATAGGGATTCGCATAAGAAGCCATGAATGTTACAAGTTACAATTATGAAACTCAGAGGCAGAAGATGAATTGAGATTAAATCTAGTCTGCTCTGGAGACTTTTAATTATTAACCCCAGTGGGAAATGTGGGGTAACAAAAAAAAAAAAAAATCCTGAAGTCTAGAATGGGCATATAAGGGTATTAGAAGAGAATTTAAAATGTAGAAGAGATGAGATGTAGAACGGTATTGCCATCTGCAGTCATTAGACTATAGATTAGTTTTTGCTTGCTTTCACTGTTAGCCTGAGCGATCACAGGAATATTTGCTTCTCAGTTAAGTAAACTAGCTAATTGCCACACTAAAATGGCTGTTTCTCTGAAAAGGACAAGTGGAAAGGATTCCTTCTTGAGTGAGAGTGGGAAATTGATAATTTGTACTCTTAAATTCATATGATTTTTAATGCTACAAAGCCTGAAAATAAAATTCTTCACCAACACTCTGAAGTAGGAGGATCTGAGGTCTTGCACACTTGAGAAACTGAGATGTCACTAACAGTGAAAATATTGGTCCTGCTTTGCCATCCATTTCCTGTGTCTTGTTAAAGATATCCCTTAACTTCCACAATTATGGATTTTAACATGAAAACAAGCAAACATAGTTAAAAGGTGTTGTTATTTTTTTTCTGGGGTGTAGTTTTGTTTTGTTTTCTCTATATCTCTAATGAAACTGGTGAATAATTATTTCAGAGGAAGGTCAGTCTTGTGAACTCATGAATGCAGTAAAAGACTAACAAACCAGAAAGTCTGAATGTATAGTCAAAGTGTTTAATATTATTACATACACATAAATTCCCTTGTTTTTTTTAACACAGTTATCAGAGGACCAGTTAAATGGTGATGCAATTTTCTCAGTGCTAATGGACCAATATGAGTGGAATAAAAATCTCACTGCCATTTAAACCTATTTTAAAAAGTAAAGATATGGCTGACATGTCTCCCTAAGATTTTTTAAAAATTATTATTATTATTATTATTTTGGGGAGGGGAAGAGAGAAGGAGAAGGGGAGGAAGAGGATAAATATCTTACTTCTGTACGTCTGAACCTCTCTGTTCTACCCAAGACTAAAACCAGCTTAAAAAAATAGCCTCTGATTTATACAAAAAAAAAAAAAAAAAAAATCTTTCTACCTCTGAATATAAGAAAGTCATCAAACACCAGAAGATATTTTCCACTCATAAAATGTGGTAAATATTAAATTTTGGTAAATAATAAATTTTCATTTCCTCAGAGTAATGAAGTACTCTGAAGTTGCAGTACTGTGGTCAGCTCTGGGGGCCCCAACAGAAGAAGGGCATGGAAGTATTAGAACAAGTCCAGAGGAGTTCACAAAGATGATCAAGGGGCTGGAGAACCTCTCTTATGAAGACAGACTGAGGAAGTTGTACCTCCTCCAGTACAAGAAAGACACTGATAAAACAGACAGCCTGGAGGAGAGAAGACTCTGGGGAGGCCTTACAGCAGCCTTGCAGTACTGAAGGGTGCCTAGAGGAAAGCTGGGGAGGGACTCTTTGCCAGGGAGTGATAATACAAGTAGTAACAGCTTTAAACTAATAGAGGGTAGTTTAGACTAGATATTAGGAAGAAATTATTTATTCAAAGGGTGGTGAGACACTGGAACAGGTTGCTCAGAGGAGCTGTGGATGTCCCACCCCTGGTAGTGTTCAAGGACAGGTTGGATGGGACTTTTTGCAACCTGGTCTGTTGAGAGGTGTCCCTGCCCATGGCAGAGGGGTGGAATTAAATGATCTCTATCATTTCTTCTAGCACAAACCACTTTACAATTCTGTGATTTTATAAATTAGAATTGGTGAGATTTTCAAAAGAACATTTTCTCCATGGATCAGATCTGCAATTGGATTGAGTATTCAATACTTTATTACCAGTCTACATTTGTCTAACAGCCAGGTGGGAATGAAGAATCTACAGCTTTTCTAGGCAATATATTCCAGTGCAACTTTGCTAGACCTTAAAGGTTTTAAACTTAATTCTGTTAAGCCATTTCATCTCTCAGTGTTGCTTCTGTTCTGCAAATAAATATTTTAAGCACTTTAACAAAAATAAAAAGGCTGAAGAAATGCAAATTTGCAGGAGCTGCTGCCTGATAAAATGTGTTTTTTGTTTTATATTGAATAATACCACTGGCTAGGTCATCCATGAACATCTGTGATCCATCAACATACTCACATAAATACCAATGTTTTGAAATAAAAGTTTAAGTCAATGAACTTTATGGCTGTGGCAAACTCATTATGCTGTGCATGTTATTCTGTCACAAGAAGTCATGGAAACAATACTGAAAAATTAAGAGCAAGAATTGAAGATGAGTTTTAATCCTGAAGTCCTACATCAAAGGAAATGGTTTCTGAGTAGAGTTCTAGTTAAGATATCAGCTTTTGTCCGAAATTTATCTTTAATGAATTACAGAAGAGATGGAAGAATAGCATTCATATGTTTCACCTTGGATTAATATGGATTGCTGCTCCCTAGAAGTGGGTTCCTAAATCATTCTACACTGCAAGACAAACCAGAGATTGGAGAAAGCATAAACATACACAGATGGATAAGGGATCACATGGAAGTTTTTTTTCAAATAATATAAAGAGCTGAATAACAAAAAATTAACCATGATAAAAACAGAATATCTAATAAAGACCATTGCCATAGGTCAAAGTAAGTGCTTATTCCACTTGTGATGTTTCATCTTGATTAGTAAACCCAAATTGTGCCTCCTCCAGTACAAGAGAGACACTGATAAACAGAGAGAAAACAAAGGAGGGTCATGAAGTTGGATAAGAGATTGGAGCACATGATGTGCACAAAGACACTGGGGAGAGTTTGAAAAAGCACAAGAAAATAAGTTTAATAGGTGGTTTAATTGCAGTCTTCAAGTATCTAAATAGAGGGACAATAAAAAGGATAAACTAAGGTCTTCACGGAGGTGCACAGCACAAAGAGAAGAGGAAAAGGTCACAAATTAGAGAAAAGGAAATTCTACGTGGATACAATAAAATAAAATTTGCATAGAGAGTGGTTAAGCACTGGAATTTTGCCAAAATTGCCAACAGAGGATGTGAAATCCCCACCCTCAAACAGTTTCAAAACTTGATGTGACTATTCTCTGCACAGCCTGAGCTGACTTAAAAGTTGCTCCTGCTTTGAGTAGGAGGTTGTTTTAGATGAACTGCAGGGTTCCTTCCCAAACTGTTCTCTGATTTTCTGATTCTATAACACCACCAAGATAGGATGTCTGATATATAAATCTAAAAAAAAAAAAAAAAAAAAAAAAAACCTGCGGGGTGAGGCAAAAAGAGTGTTAGCATATTACACAAGTGAACATTGTTTCCAAGAGAAAGGATGAAAATGTTATAATTTAAATTATTTTTAACTGATAATGACCAAGAAACTAGCAAAGTCCAGCAAGGATGTATGAGGTCTAGTATAAGTCTCCTTCTCCAATTATTTACATCAACATGAAACAAAGTACAGTACTTTTCTTTGAAAGGGGACTTCCTGAGACTGAGACAATGGAAAATATTGTATGGGATAAGAACAAGAGGTAGGTTTACAGAGTTAGAGTTTCACAACATATGTTTCATAAATGTACAGAATAATGCTAGGTGTTACAAATATAGCAAAATTAATTGTTTTCTTTAGATCATATTACAGCAAAATCTCACCTCCATTTTGCATAAATTAGGCTCACCGAATTAGTGTCCTGTGTGACACATATTTCTTCATTGCCCTTCTTCAGGAAGGTGGAGTTATCTCAGGTTCAGAGACATTAATGGAGTCACTGAAGAGACTAGCTGCTGTCCAAAGGTAATAATACATAGGGATACTGGTAAAATTAGATTAGGCCAGGACACGTGTAAGTAGTGTAATTCATTCTAGTTTAAAGTTAATGTAGCAAAGGCCAATCTGACATGACACATTTAAAACTGATTGTTTAAGATCTACTGCAGGAGGATTTGGATCTTTAACTGACTAAAACAGATTATGACCTTATAATAGGGGAAAAAAAGATGGTAGTGTCTCTGCCATTAGTCTTGTTAGTCTGTATCGAGCTGCATTAGTAGCAAATACTACATTGCAGTAAACTATTCAGTTGGAAATAAGATTTTTTTTCTCTATTTTTTTCCTTTCATAAAGAAGAATTAACTTGTTCTAGCTAAACAGAACAAAAGCCACACACCTTGACTACTTCTAGAGCTAGACTTTCGCAAAGTTCACAAAGTTTATGAACAACTTACTCAAAATTCATACATGTGATAAGCTGGTTCTAAGATCAACATAAAAAGTTTGCTTTAAATACAGTATTAAAAAAAAAAAAAAAAAAAGGAAATAGAGGAAATAGTATTAAATAGTATTTAAATTTGAAAACTGAAAAGATTCCCATGAGTATTATCTAGTATCTTTAGGTAAAATTGTTTTCTAAATGCTTATGATCATCTGCTAATCTACTAATATTCTCATCTACTTATCTACTAAAAATCACAAAATGGACATAGTACAATGGTTGTGAAATAGTGGGATGAATATATCAAATGGCTATGGTTTAGAAGAAGAAGATGAGCTGTTAATAGAAGAAAAATAAAGATGCTGAGTAAGACACAGTGACAACTACAGACATAAGGAAGTCTGGAAGGAAGATATATTAAGTTCTGAAAAATGTAAACCAGCTGGCAGAATGAACTGAGGAAGTGGAATTCAAGATCAACAATTTTCTTATGTTGAACAGAAGATATTTTGGGTAAAATTATGAAGAAAAATGTACTATTATTTCAAATCAGCTTACTGACTTCTGAAAACAAGAAACTGCATTTTTATCCATTTGGTGTGGCTTTTACATGAGCTTACTTGCCTTCAGTCTTCCATTTTAATAGTTTCTATTGTTCAGTTTTTAATTTCTATTCCATTACTCCCTGAGAGTTTGATAATGAGAATTTCCTGGTAAAAATACCTTTTACATAGTCCCTTTGACTCCACTTCATAGAAAAAAAAAAAAAAAAAAAAAAAAAAAAAATTTTTTAAGAATTACAGCAGGCTTTTGTTCTTCCCTTTGTGAATGTGACTGCAAAAGAGCACAGAAAGGATTGTCCTTAGGTCAAAATACTTTTTTTGTTTTGTTTTGTTTTGTTTTGTTTTGTTTTGTTTTGTTTTGTTTTGTTTTTCTACTGGTTAGTAATGGAATACTGAGATTTGTTCACCTGCACTAGGCTTCATTGCTGTCCTGTGGTGGACTAGGGACTCAGTGATGACCAGACCCTTTTCTTTTCTGCTTGTCTGCAGAAAGTCTGGGCAGGGATCTTTTCATTTACTAAGTATGCCTGCAGCACAGATGTGTAGAAGGTAAGAGCAAGTCTGGATCCCAGCTACAGAGCAGAAATATTTAAATACATATTTTTATCCCATTGGCTTCGATAGCACCTAAGGGCTTTTTCCAGTACTTTATCAAAAAATGACTGCTCGGGACATGACAAAGATGAAGATTTGCATGTTCTTAGCCCATTAGTAGATATTAAAATCTCGATTTTTGGAGAGCTGAAGGAAGACAGATGATGTAGTAGGTGGCTGCCTAGATTCCCAGGTGAGTTGTTTTGTTTTTGTTTTTGTTTTCGTTTTTTTTTTTTTTTTTTTTTTTCCTTTTCTTCTTCTCTTACTATGCAAGAAATATGATTTTTAGTTTGAAGGATTGGATTAGCATCAGGAGCCGCATGCCAAAAAGCTTTTCATTATGGATTTTAAAACTCACTTTAGAATTTATACAGGCAAACTCTGATATAAGCAAAAGTGCCACCTGTAAGACAGATATGCCAGGTCACAAATCTGACTATAAGGTATTAGTGGTCTTCACCTGACAGGCACCATTAATGCAGAATGAAAAAGGACACTCTTGTAATATTACACACCACAGATGTGAATCAACAGAAATACCAATCATATTCTTGTTCAGGAGCTTAGAGTCAGACTTTTAAAGTACTCAGCACCCACCGATTGTTTTTGAAACACCTCATTTTCAATTTGGGTATGTAAAAGATTGGCTTCAGGGTCAAATAACAATGTCTGATGAATATTAACATTTTTCACCTGATCTTCAGATTGAATGACTGCTTGTAACCTTGTGCAGATAGAAGAAAACAAGTTATTTTAACATAAACCTATTTCACTAAGGAAACAATGTGTTTTTGTTGTTGTTGCTGTTTGTTTGTTTCTGTTTTGGCTTTCTAAAGCCAAACATACCTGTTTGTTTGCAAAAGGCTAAGAATAAGACCTTCAGTGAGGTTACCTCTGCTTAGTGATGAATGGCAACAAATTGCAGCATTTTAGCTCTGTGTTTGACCTCTGCCCACAGAAGCCAACTGGTAATGTTTTCTTACCCTAAAAATGATGAGTATTTCTGAAAAAAATAAAAATAAAATTCAGAGCAATTATGAATGTTGATATTCTTCTCTTATCTGCATATTTCTGGTGGAAGCATAAACCATTCATTTGATGAAAAGTGTAATTACAGCTTTTGACACTAAGTTGCTAAGTACTATGGGTCAGAGATTAATATCAAGTCATTTGATTTTTGTAATGACTTATTAGTTCTTCTGTTATTTTGATCATTAATCATTTCATTGTGCCTCACTGTTCAGAGATACCTAGAATCTTGGACTTGCCAATCGGTGCAATGGAATGCCATTTGAATATAACATTTAATTGGTATGAGTACAGCAGCCCTGGAACAGAAGTAGCAAAAAATTATGCTGAGAATTCTTGCATCCAACCACCAGTTATCCGGTTCCCAGAACCAACTCTGCCTTAAAAATTGAATGAAGGAAAACCAAGGAAAATAGTAATCTCTCCTGA
This sequence comes from Oxyura jamaicensis, assembly GCF_011077185.1. Taxonomy (NCBI): domain Eukaryota; kingdom Metazoa; phylum Chordata; class Aves; order Anseriformes; family Anatidae; genus Oxyura; species Oxyura jamaicensis. The sequence goes on along the minus strand of NC_048926.1, from coordinate 6,133,365 downwards.
AACTTACATAGCTTTCAACTTACAGGGTTAATAATGCTATAAAACATGTTCTCTAGTTAAATTCTTTCTGTGCATTCCAGAAAAAAAAAAAAAAAATAATAATAATAATAATAATTTGGAAGACTGTCTATAAACACATCATCTGGTGACATTTACCCTAATAGTATAATTAAGACAGAACTAAATTAAGAGAACTCCTAATGGGCTTTTTCCATGTCACTTATTATTTATATATCATTGCCAGCTCCATCCTTCTTCATATTTCACGTTTACATTTCAGAAGCATTGGAACACATAGTACTAGGCATCATGCACATATATCATGATAAAAATATCTTCCCCAAGTAATTTGTACTCTAAAGCAAAAAATTTTCTCTTAGTGATTTTTCCCACCCCTCAGATTAAGGACACAGTCCTGATGCTAACTTAGAGATGTGCCTGTGCCACTGACTTCATTTCACCACATGAAGAGTAGACACGTAGATGCATAGTGATAAGCGACCTGGAAACGCTTCTGCCTATATACAATGTCAGCAGTCTAAACCTCAGCCAGCTCTGGTTCATCTCTCATGACTCCAGGTGAATCAGAGATGGGAGTGAGGACTATGGGAACTGAGACCCAAATAATTCCAGGGTTTCTAATCTCTCCTCATCTGGAAACCTTAGTCATTTTCATTACTTTTCTCAAGACTTTTCTATTCCTGCCATGTTGAGTTGACCAAAATGGAACATAGTATTCAAGGTAAGAATGCACTATATTACTGATTTATCATTCTTCTCTTTGCTGTGCCTAGTGAAAATCAAAAAGTTACAGTCATGAAGTAAAGTTGCAGCTTTCAGTTCCTGTACTATGCTCTCTACAAATATGGCCTGTGAGAAAAAAAAAAGAAAAAAAAAAAAAAAAAGAACACAGCACATAATGTATATTTAGTAGATCAGGGGATATTTTAAATTATCTTTGGACAGTTTCTTTCAGCAGATAAATCAATATTCAGCCTATTCTTTTGTCAGGTTGTGATGGTGGTATGAAAAAATAAGCTTTTGTTTACATCTGAAGATTAAAAGCGGCACTGTGTTAGAATATTCAGTGGAAGCACCGTGATAGATAAGATGTCAAGGAGAGCTCCAGGAACTACAACAATGCTTTAAGAAGATAAATAAATATACAGTGTTATCTTCTAAGCTGAAGCCTCATATGACTTCACTTTTAAATATGTATGACCAAAACCTTTTTTGTTCTATCCACATCCTCACACATTTGTAAATGTTCTCTTACAAGGCAAACCAATAAGACAATGGAATAGATTACCTACAGAAGCAGCCAACATACTACAGGGATATTCAAGAGCTGGGTGGAAAAAACAACTCTGAGAATATACTGTAAAAAACAACTTTGTGGCAGTCAGGTCACAAAAGGAATAGTTGGTGAACTTTAGGTTTCTGGCTTTGCCATTCCCCAAATGGTTTCAGACTGCAATAAAAATTTTACTAGGTCTCATCAGCATCTGAGGACAATGATAGTTTCTCCATTTTTGAGGAAGATCTCTTGTTCTTTGTCCTTCCAGTGCCCTGGGAGCTCATTCAGTGCATATTATTTGGTTGGCCCTTGGACTTGGCAAGCCTCTTAAGAGCTGGATGCAATGCAGTGCTTTTTGTAGAACAGTCTGCAGCAAAAATGAATGAACAAACATGAAGAATAATTCAGCCTGCAAGAATACTCTTAGGAGTATTTCTATTTACACACCCTATTCTTACTTCACATCTCTGCTTTTGACATTGTCAGATGCAACATGCCAGGATAAAGTAACTTTGGACTAAGTTAGCACAATTGCATTTCTGTGTAGGCTTGGTCTGAAACCATGATGAAAATACAATCCTTTCTTCTTGTGAACATATTATATGTAAAATCAAATATACGTTTAATTCTCAGAAATGACTTTGTCTCTGGGAAAAAAAAAAAAAAAAAAGCCTCAGGTACTTAAGCACTCAAACACTATTGAAAAACTAATGTATTTCATGAACATTGATACGTCTTGTCTGGCAGAGTTTAAAAGTATGAGTCTTATCCCAATAAAGCAATTTCCCATGTATCAATGACACACTAACATAATCCATTTGTAATGACAGCCTATGGCTGATTTCACAGCTGACCAGTTTAAATAGTGTTGTCATTTGAAAACATCTTTGTATAAACAATTTTACATAAACAAGCTATCAGAGATATCCGCAGATTAATAAAATAGGGCAGTGCTCTAACAGTACCCAGTGGACACTGAGAGATTCCTCCAGGACATGTCTATTTTTTTCCTTGGATTGGGAGGTCATACAGTATTTAGCTTCTTCTCACTTTTGGGCTTTTTCTGGGCTGGTTCCACAGGATTCAGTGCCAGAACTCATTCTTTGGAGCAGACCATGTCCTCCATATGGTAGTAATGAGAAGCTATAGCTATGTCTACTCGAGCAAACTAAAAGTCACTCAAACCTAACTTGACTTCTACACAAACACACACACACAAAAACAGTTCCTCCTGAAAGACTTCGTAATACAAGTAGTGTATAAGAGTCAGCAATGTACAGCAAAGGGAAAACTGGGAAATGATACTGGTTGCCAAAGTCACAGGAACTAACACTTCGACATGCCTCAGCTTTTGAAAGTGGTAGCATATTTCTTTCAAAATAAAGGAATGAAATAACCATAACACAAAGCAAAATCCACTTACAGAGAAAATGTGGTGTTTCACAGTGAAAAAGGGACTTCCTCCACCTTCCCTCATATTCAGTTTTAAAGTATTCAAATAAATCATGGTTAACATACCCTTATCATTTAATTAAGACTCCTTCATTTGATTTTTATTGAAATAAGCAACTGATTTAATTATCTATCTGACCTCCAAGATGTATATTACAGCTTGCCCTGTATTGTTTTTATGGTATCAACAGAAATGAATAATTCAGATGTCTGTCCCAGCTACTACATTTTTATCACCAATTAAGTCATATTTGGCTACATTTTCACCTCCATCTGATTCAGAATCTTGCCTTTTCTTACTCATTGCTTTCTATAGCCAGAGAGCAAATTATGCAAGAATAGAGTATTCAGAATTAGCACCAGCATTCAACTTAGAATGTAGGCTGTAGGTTTTTGCTTGTTTGTTTGTTTTTGTTTGTTTTTGTTTGTTTGTTTTTCAAGCAAGGAATTGTTTCTTTGTCCATTTGTATGCACAAAAATAAATAAATAAATAAATAAATAAATAAATAAATATTAAGTGGAAAATTCGATCATTATAACATGTAAAATGCAACTTTGCAGAAAGGATGTTGTATATATATAGGGGTCAGACACAATTCTTATTTGGCACTATCAAAAGCACTACCAAATGCAACCAGCTTCACCCATATCACATTTCTTGCTCAAATACCATAATATTTATTTTGCAAAGCTTTTAAGTATTTGGTCAGATCAGAGTACAGGAAGCACATTTAAGTGCTTCAGAACAACGTATGTTTAATGCAAAAAGCAAAGCCAGTCATTAAGAAGGGAAAAAAAAAAAAAAAAAAAAAAAAAAGGTTTAAAACACACAAAATTTTTTCTCTAAAATATTTTTTGGACTCTGATCATATTTGCAAGATTTGAATTGTTTGAACTGATTCACTTATTTCTGGTTGTTTTGCTGTTGTTTTTCATTCCATAGCACTCTGGCTTTGGGAAGGGCTAACACGAAATGCTAGGTTACTTGATCCAGAGAAGTCAGATACTGACAGGCCCCAGAGAAGGTCTTTGAAAACTGAGGCAAAAACTTTGTGCTGTAAAATTGTTCCCTTCATCTGATGAAAGCAAACATATGGTAATAAACATGTATGTCTGGTTGACCATTCAAGTTTAACTCAACTAACTTGAGGTTCCATGGTTTTTCAATATTCATAATTCATTCTTCAATTATATTTTAGATTGAAGAAGTAACTACATCAAATTGTTCCTTGAGAACCTGAAAAATAAGACTCTTTTCACTTTTTTCCTTTTCTAAAATGACAGAAAATCATACGTAAAGAAGAAGAAGAAGAAGAAAGAATAAAGAAGAGTAGACACGGCACAAATCAGCCGTGTTACTCAGACTTACAATTATTTAGTAAATCAGAAAAAATCCTATCTAAATCACCTTCTCACTTTTTGTTTTAGTTTGGTCAGCTGGCTCAAACAATTTGTGGACAAGTCAAGTAGGGGAGAGATATGGGTCCTACATCAATGCCACTGATCCTTATATAAGAAGATAAAATATCATTCCTGTTTTCCTTCTCTTCAAAGTTAAAACACAATGAAGATAAAGAGAGATATAACCCACATGCTTGAACCTTTGAGAGAAACAATGAGGGAAGCAGAAAAAGACAAATATCACCCTAATGACAGACTCCCTGATAGCACAAATCCAACTAATTTATTTTCCAGTATATCCGGCAAAAAGGACTGAGTTTGAGGGGTTGCTGAAGGAAGGAGAGGATTCAGGCAGCAGAAGAGAAATGGGGAGAAGCACAGAATACTTAATTATGGATTTCTTTTCAAGGTAATTCTGTATTTTGACTTAATGATGTACTGGCTTCAGATATGCTTTGTACTTCACCACACAGGCTTTTGTCTTACTGCCATGGGAGGGCGAAGAAGAGGCAAAGAGATTTGAGGTTCTTTATATGAAACTTACGGATTGATCTAGGGATGTGATGTATGAATTTTATTTAAAAACTTACACAAGTGGTTCCTGTTCATCTCTCTAAATGTATGGATATTGCTGCATCATATCTACTTGGGCAACACATTGGCAATGTCGTGAGTCATCTGAGTACCTTTGTAAAGTATTCCGTGAAAGGAAGAGAGCAAGAAGCAAAGGAGCAGAGGGTCTCCAGCTATGACATGGTAAAGTAAAATTGATACCTCAAAAAAAAAAAATAATAAAAAAAAATCATTATAGAATATAATCAAAAATATCAAAATATAATCGAAATCAAAAATATAATCGAAAATATCAAAATAGACTGTAGCTGTTTTACAAACATACATGGGGCTCATCTGTGCAGACTGTCCATAGGCCTGAGAGGTATCTAATGACTTAGGGTTGGTTTGTTTATTTTCCTCAGTTTGACCACTTCACAGCTGAATGATTCACCTCTTAATATCCTAGCTGTAAAAGAGAGGCAAAGTTATTGACTTTCCAGAAAGGCTCTTTGAGATCACTGAGATGCAATGGTATGCAAAAATTGACATTTTCAATACAGATCATTGAGAGTACACCCATACCCACCTCGAGCATTTCAAAGTCTTTGACTAAGAAGCAACTTTAAGCTCCTCCTTGAAAAAGGTGGAAATGGATCTCAAAATTCCTGCTTCCTAAACCAGTGGACAGACTATGTATTAGCAAAAGATTCTTGAAGTGCCTCCCTTGAGTTATGCTGTCTGAAATATCTGTTAGGCATACTCAGAATGTTACCATCAGACCAAGTCCTGTAATAACCTAGAATTAAGAACATCTACTCTGTAAATCTCAAAGGGGTTTATAAATGACAGAGAACCTGAAGAACTCAGATAGGACTAAGGAGGGTTTGGTAATGATGTAAAGCAGAGTTAACTTAAGAAAGGTTAATGCATGTGACCAGAAGAAGTGAAGAGTTAGGCAGCAACTGGAGTAGAGTACAAATATTTCTGAATATCTGGCAATGTAGAGAAAGTGGGAATGTTCTGTAATATTTTATGTTCCTTGAATTTAAATCAGTTTCACCACCTTTGTGTGTGCTACATATGGAGGAATGGATCCCCAGAAGAGAAATGAGATGATGTAAACAGCCATCCGAATGACCTATCAAGAACTGAATGAGACAATTATCTGAGGAAAAAATCTGGGTAAGACAGTTTGAACATCAGTTTTTAGGAACAGTAGTGAACAGAAAATGATTTAAAAATATATATAAACACATCAGAGGAAAAAAAAAATAATAAAAAAAAGCTTCTACATGGTTTAGGATAGTGGGTTAGAAGACATTTTCTGCTTTCAGTATTTTCTGTATAAGATTTAAATGTATTTTATATTCTTCTGCCTCAAAAATGTTCATTTTAGAGCAACACAAAATAGATTTTAAGTCGATTTTAGGAAACCACAAAATTGAACAAAGGTGCTGGGAATTCACAGCTGAAGGAATTAGGGATTTTTTCCCTTGTACAACAGCTGTGCCAGAGGCACACTTAGAGGGCTACTTAAGGAGGCAATAGCCAATAAAATAAAATAAAAAGGCTATGAAGAATTTTCAGGTAATTAGTTGATATATATATATATATATTCTGTCTGCTCTTTCAAGCCCTTATTTACAACTGGTTTATCTAGCTCTGAATTTAAACCTTTGTAATTTCAGTGACCCTTGGTGTTTCCGTAAGTGTCTTCCAAATTGAATTTTTCAGCTGATCCTGGTAATAATCTAACATTGTGTAAATTCCTGCTAAGTGTGTGGCAAACTTTAGCTTCTGTACATTCCAGATTGATAATATCACACAACTTCTTGCTGAATAGCACTTATCTGGGAGTAGAATATAAGCAAAGAAATAGTTCCCTGCTGCTCAGAAAGTATGGTCTTGTGATTAAGACACTGTTTTCAGTCTTAGAAATTATGCATTTAATTGTCAGATCCTCCACAAATTTACTTATATGCAAATCACTTCTTCTCCCCATGCTTCAGTTTCCCGGCTGTAAATTCAGGGTTTACAGCTACCTCTGCTGTAACTAACACTACTTAAATCAAAGTCAGGTACTGCCTCTGATCGTAACAGCCTATGTTCACACTCCTGGTCTGCTACAGAATGCTGGTGAGACCCCGGGCATGTTGCTTAGCCTGTATCTTAGCTTTATTTTCATCTCCCTGATGTGAACTACAAGCCATATTATTTCTCTGGGGTGCATGTTTGGTAATATTTTCAGTTAGTTTCTGTGATTATTTTTCAAACCACATTATTATCTAGATTGATTTTGAATGTAGGAATTGGTGCAGCACAGGAGGTGTTTATTGTCTATTGTTTAGACAAGTTATCTTTGTCAAGCCAAAGGAAAAGAAGTGGAGAATGAAAATAAACTCTACACCTCACTAAATAACTGTCATTAGAGATTTTACAGTTTGTGTTTCTTCACTAGGAATGATAGGGATGTTGGTCTTATAATTCTACATGTAATTTTCATGATAAGTGCTTGACTTTTCTAGTTAGCTTGAGTCTGCCTCAGGTGAGAGATGTGCATCATCCAGGAAATAGTATCTTTTTTGGCTTTATGAATATTGCTGGTTGAATACTGGTACTGAATGCTTTTCACATTTCCTGGATGATTTGAAGGCTCTATCTGAATCCTGACCTGCCTTTGCTAGTTTTGTCTTTTATTTCTCCTTTTAGTAGCATTCATTTTTTTTACTTTTTTTTTTTTTTTTTTTTTTTTTTTGGCTTTTTTTTTTTTTTTTGGTTTTCTTCTCTCTCTCTCTCTCTCTCTCTCTCTCTTTTTTTTTTTTCTCTCTGCTTTTATTACAGCTGTAAAAATGAAAAATTATTTTATTGTATATATACACAATTTCTTTTGAAACTTTCTCACTCGTGACTGACTAATCACTACTAGGGGATATGGGAACTGCTCTCAATAATGCAGTTTAAGAAGGGTATAAAACTCGAGTGGAAAAAAAGAAAGAAATATTCACCCCAGTACAATATGGTGCTAAGGTCTCTGTAGTATCTGAGTGCTGGCAGTATTTTATTTGCTGGCATAGTTATAACTTCATTACATGTACACACACACAAAAACACAGTCGCATTTTAGCACCTCATGTTTCACAGGACTATCAACCCACCTATGTTTAAGTATTTGACCTACATCAATTGAGGTAAGGTTTTATAACCAATAGATAGGTAAGCACTTGCACAGCATACTAATTTCAAGGGGGTTACTTCAGTGTGGTCCTGCAGACTGTATACATATTAGTACACACACTACAGTATAACCTATGCTGGAGTGCGTTGGGTGAGGTTTTGGAGCACATCATCTTGTTTCAGTGTATCTGGAATGGGGCCAGCAGAAGATTCACTGAAAAACTGCATTCCCATTTTGAAGTTCCCAAAGTTAATGTAGACAGACCTTTGGTTCATCTTGAAATCATCTGTTTGCTTTTGGACAGGTACTGTCGTGATATACAAAGGTATTGTATTTCTATTGGCAGTGTATTTCTATTTAGACCCCAAACACATATTGCTTTCCAAGCAAGTTAAAAGTTGTTTTTAGTGACTCTAAGTTAAAACCATTATTTGACTTATTTTCTTGTCCTTCTTACCATGTTTAAGTTCAAACCTCCTGTTTTCCCCACAGGGTTAAAGAAAGTACATTCTCTGGCTGGAGATTCTGATGTTTTTGAAATTCAGTTTTCTGCCAAGATTTGACATACATTTTTTTTCACAGACATACAAACAAAATTTCTGAAAAGCTGAAATCTGAATCTCCAGCATCTCTTTATATTGTCACATTTCCTAATTTTGTTAAAGAGAAAGATAACAGAAAATGTCCAATGCTAGTCATTATACTATTCTATATCAAATGTATATATTCACTGCATTTAGATACATATTATAATATAGTTTAAGAGCCAGAAAAACATGAATCAAAACAATAAAAGTAAATGAAAACTTTCTTGCCTTTTCCAGACGAAATGATTTAATTTATCAAAAGAAAATGGGATTGTTGAAGTGCACAGAGAGCAGTGAATATCTTTGAAGGGTGTCTCATTTTACCAGCCTTAGACCTTAACCTGAGATTAGAGCACTACAAACTAATTTACCCACTTATTTTGGACAGTGTCTTTTATTATTGTGACATTGCTCTATACCCCTGAGAATGTAGGTGCAATTCTACGATTGATTTGCTGAATGATTTCAGATTTATTTATTTTTCCTAGTACATCACGCTAAAAACTGCCTACCAGTAAGTGACATCCTTTGAAGTCTCTGGACTGTCTATAAGAACTGTCCTCCTGTCCATGTTTGCCTACTATTTGAACACTCAAAGCAGAGGTCCACCAAAACCTTTGGTCTTGGCCGTGGGCAACCCAGAGACATGGAGTCACAGCTGCTCATCACTTTGATTGCCTTGATTGCCTTTGATTGCCTGTATGCTTTCCATACAGGTGCCTGAGCAACAGAAGTTGGTCTGAAACCCTAGCTCTGGGTTTTGTAACAACTGCTGCAGAAGATATTTTTAACATACAGTTTTAGAAACGCTCATGGAGGCACCCGCTAGCCCACCCTACACCATTCAGCAGAGGCTCCCTCTGTACATTTTTGTCTATTGTTTTGTTTCTTTTTGTGCTTGCCTGTTTCTCTGCAGGTAGCTCAGCAATTAGCAAGGCAACTGACTCTGCCTTTTTCAGCTCATCTCAGGGTTCCAGGCAAAACAAGCCCATTTGAAGCAGAGCCCGACACTCACAATAATTCCCCATATGTTGATTTTCACACCAGTGTTGGGTGGCTGCACCTCATTATTTGATTTTTCCCTGCATTTTTTTTGTATGCATGCACGCATGTGTGTATGCATGGCTTTTTTCTCTCTAGTTTGAAGCTACTCTGACCTAAATCAAGGAAAGTGTGGGTGGCAGTTTAGTTGTAGGTGCCACTTCAAAGCTTTGAAATGCTACAATCTGCAAATAAGTTCTTTAAGAGAGGGGAGTGGGGAGAGAGGATATCTGTGTGTATTCAGGGATGTCACTTGTGACAGGACTAACAACAGATGAACCCCAGAGGCTCCAATTTCTATGTGCAATACACCCCTCGTGTCTCTGGAGCTTAGGGGGTGGATTTTTAAAGTACTCATTTCAATATCACTAGATTTAATGTAATTAAGCTTATGATTTAGCAAAACTGCTCTGAAAGGAGAATACCACAGAAAGAAAATATATGACCCCTCTAATTAAAGAAAAGACCCCATCTTCCTAAAGACAAGAAAAAAAAAAAAAAAGAAAAAAGAAAAAAAAAAAGGATGCATGTGGACATGTAGTGCCTCAGAATGGGCTGCAGAGATCTCTCCAGCTTCCTAGTTGTGAGTCCAATTTACCACAGCAAGTTAACTTTGTGTTTCCACTTTCCCTGCAAAGTCCTTTGGGAACTACCAAGCACTACTTGTCTTTCTGTTCATGCTTTTCAGCCACTTTCTTCAAGAATCATTTTCAGTCTGTAAATCTCTTGATGAAAAAATATTCTTCAGGATATTAATATTGAGAACGTGTTTTAGAAGCCAGAGTTGTTAAACTAACACTGAGAATCTGTTGGTTTACTGGGAGAGAAGGAAAGCAGCAGTCTGCACAGCTGGGTAAAGCCCACCCTGTTGGTGCATCTGGTCTCATGTTTAGCTACATGTGAGCCTGGATTGGGGACATGGAGTTACCTTTAAAGATGAGTAAAACCATTTCTGGAGTACTCCTCCCCATTGACTTTGCCACTGAGCCTAGCAGATACAGTGCAACAGGTCTGATACATGTTGCAAACTATTCTCTCTACACCTTAATGATGCTAATCTAGGCTTTGTTAACTCTATATTTGTACTGAAATATTGAATCTTCCATCTTTTTATGTATATGTATAAAGTTTGACAATATAAGCAAAAAATCATTAAATAAGGTAGGGTCTGAATTTACAATATACATGATGATAAGTGTTTGCATGTGATCTCTTAGTAATAAGGAGAAGCTCTCACACCTAGGAGTGAAATTAAAATTATATGATGGCTGTAACAGACTAAGAACATATATTTGGGTGGATGACCATCTATACCATAGCTTTACTTGTACTATCTTGTTTGTCTTTCCTTAAACATAAAAAATTGAATAAAAAAAAAATAGGTAATTCAGGGGCCATAAAGACTGTAAAACAGTATTACATTAAGGCTAAGGCATTCTAATGAGTTGTGGCAATTTTAAGTTGGAGCTGCCTGACATGAGGAAGGAATGTCTGTGTAAAACACAGAGTGAAAACTAGCTCCTGTCATCAGTGCTATCTACTCTCCCAGTCACTTCCCTTACCAAACATAAGGAGCGGCTGACACACAGACTCCAGCGCTATTGCCGTGTGTGGGGCTCCCTGGGAGAGGCATAGAAGGAAAATCCTAGGCAGACTTAGGTGAAAACTGCTGTTAGGCTGCTTGCCTCTGTCAAGACGATGGCTTTGTGTTTGTGTAGTAATGGAGTTTTACGGAGCTCTGCAAGTCTTATGGCAAAAAACTGAAGTGCTTGTGAATACTGAGATGCCTTAGTGGTTAGGATAGGTTTTTGTAAGGTGTAATGTGTTTTTGCAGTAGATAATTATTTTTCTTTATTCCAAGGTAGTTGTGTAGTCATAATAAGGAGAAATGCTAAGTAGATAAGTGGACAGTAGAAGGCCTCACTGTTCCAGAATAAGGTAGAATCTTGAGAAAAACAGGATGAGCAGTGTGAGAACAGTAAAACAAAGATCACAAGTTCTCAAAACATAAGAAAGGAGAAATTAAAGGGTTGAAAAAAATAAAACTTGTACAAATATGGTATAGAGTAGTGTCCTGGTTTCAGTTAGGACAGTTATTTTTCCTCCTAGTAGCTGGTAGGGTGCTATGTTTTGGATTAGGATGAGAAGAGTGCTGATAACATGCTGATGTTTTAATTGCTGGAGAGCAATGCTTACACTATGCCAAGGACTTTTCAGCTCCTCACTCTGTCCTGCCAGCGGGCAGGCTGGGGGTGCAGCAAAAGCTGGGAGGGGACTAACCCAGGACAGCTGACCCAAACTGGCCAAAGGGGTATTCCATATCATCTGACGTCATGCTAAACAATATATAGGGGTGGCTAGCCGGGGTGGGGGGGCCGGCTGCTCGGGGTTGGGCTGGGCATCGGTCAGCGGGTGGTGAGCAATTGCATTGTGCATCACTTGTTTGTACATGTTATTATTATTATCATTATTATTTTCTATCTTAATAAACTGTCTTTATCTCAGCTCACAGGCTTCACTTTTCCGTTTCTCTCCCCCATCCCAGAGAGGGAGGGGGGAGGGTGAGCGAACGGCTGTGTGGTGTTTAGCTGCCAGCGGGTTAAACCACAACAAGGAGCGTCGAGTACCTTGTGAACATGTAATACTCAGCCAATGAAGAAACAGGGCAGGTAATCAGGCGTCGGGTAATAGGGAATAAAAGGTTGTGATTTGTTTACTAAAATGCGCTCCTGATTGACAGGATGCCCACCATTGCAATCACGAATAAAATAAGCTTCACAGAAGATCCTGTCTGAAGAAAATTATTTGAGATTTTTCTCACAGTAATGATAGAGCTAGGTACTTAAACGGTGCCTAAAGTGAAATTTCCTAGCCTAGGTTATTATGGGAATGAGTAAAACTGGCTCTCTCTCTTTTGCACTGAACAAAAAATCTAAAATACTTTTTTTTTTTCTTTTTGGTATTCTCTTACACACCTCTTAACCTTTACATAGTATCTCTTTAGGTTAAGGAAAGCACAGAGAAAAGTACAGCGGTAGTTCTCTAGGTTTCAATTTTACATGCAATGAAGAAGGAGACGTTATTTTCCCTTCACATTCCTAAAGGCTTCAGAATAGTTTTTTTCCTACCAAAATTATCAACTCTCCCACTGCTAACACTGACAGTGCAACCCACTGCCCATGCAAAACACTTTGTGCTACTTAAGTGCCCTGTTACTGAGTTCCACTGTCCATCACAGACAATGCTGACAGCAACACTGTCTGTCTATACCGCAAACTCAGCAGCCAACGGGGAGCGAGATTGATGTCTCTGCACCAGGAAGTTTTGGCCAGTCGAATGCTTCTGCAATATGACAAGACCCCGGCAGCAGCTGCTTGAGTTACTCTGTAGAAAGCATTGTGTTTAGCAAACAATTTTGGTGGCATAATGGACTCCCTTTATTACTGTGATTAGACAGCAAATTATTCCATTAAATGGAATTAAATTATTATTATTGTTATTTATTATTTACTAAGTGCCAACTGCACTCAGTAATGTTCATGTCTATTAAGGGGAGGGAAGGGAGTTAGACTTCAGCACATATGCAGACAGCAATGCAGGTGGATGCAGCCATTCCAAGCACATGGTCACTTGTTCACAGCGGAGAGGGCCACAATGCTTTTGCAGAGGTCACTGTAGAAATGTCTCCTAAACACAATCATAAACAGAACACAATGAAAGGAGAAATATTGTCCTAATCTCCCTATGTATTAAAACAAAATAGACAGAAGATATTATATATATATATGTATATACATATAATAGACAGAAACTATTTTGAAGATTAGAACCAGTAGAGAAAGGGAAAGTTTATTGGGGGCACTTTCTGGAAGAGCAAGGGGAACAAGGCAGAGGAACATGCACAGGCAAAGGACAGTTCTACTAAGTTCCAGGTGTCTCACACAGGAGATGTGGCTCTGATATTGCCCATTTTGCCATCCAGCATCCTGAAGCAAAGTGGGGGCAACATTTCTGCTGAATCCTAACATTTCCAGTTTGTACTGGGGTGAAAGAAACCAGACATTCAAGCACTGTCTCTGTAACAAAGCCCAGGAGTATTTTACTGAGTCATTTTTCTCCCTTTTTTGTCTATTATATTTTACTGGAACTGAATTATATTTAAACTGGAACTGAATTTATAGAGGTAGAGTTTCTTAAGCCTCTAATTCTGCTTTGAAGTCTTAAAAAGCTGTAAAGCAAATCAAAACACATAATTACCAAAACCAGCATTTTTTGCTTTTAAGCAGCAAGATGGTAAAATACAGACAGAATCCCACAGAAAGTAATGAAAAAGACTATTTATTGAAACAGTCATTCCCCATCTTTTTATCAGGTTTTCTGTGGAGTTAATTATATGTTAGATACAATTATTATTTATATGCAAATACAATGCTGTATCTACCCATCTTTTCAGGATGCCTATTTGCCTCAATATGTGAGCTCATGTATTACATATGGTTCGTTCCATATTCTGCATGGGTCACCTCTTCAAATGTCCATCCTGAAGCGCATCCATTTCTTCACCCCAAACTTTCCTGTTTTCTCCCAGCTCCCAGCTTTCCAGTTTCCAGTTAGTTTTAAGGATTACAGTCTCATTTTATTTAATGGAGTGTGCACAGCTATATTTCATTATTGCCAGAAAAATCCATATGCCACATTTTTAAAAATAAATCCCCACTAGAAATGTTGGAAACCTTACAGACTTTGATTGAGTTGCCCCAGGTCAAACTGAACATCTGGGAAAGAACTTCTGCCTAGGAAATGGTTGTGCATCCTTGAATACTCCAGTGGCCTCGCACTTGGAATAGGTTTAGGTGAAGCTGTGTGTAAAATGCAGGGAAACCGTTAAATATTTCCATACATAGAGCACTACATTTCTCCTACACTGTTCTGGCAGCCCAATAGTGTACATATGCCATTGAGGTACTGGTTTAATATTAATACACATATTAATAGAAGATGGTCAAATAGTGTTTGCCAGATATACAATTTTGAAATGCTGGCTTTTCCCCCTTCATTTTGGCATCACAAACTATTCACAAATCAGCTGTTAATCTATTCAGTGTTTAAGGATAAGGGTCTGAGCCAAAAGCCCTTTGAAGTTCACGAAAAAAATTTTCATGGACTTCAAAGAGCCATGGATCATCCCCTAACAGAATAAGATCACAAACAAACACTTAGTAGACTATCGAATTACTCATAAAGCAGTTTGAATATCTTTAGACACAGTAAACATGTTGCTGTCATAGCAATTAAAAGCTCACATCCAAAATCTGATTCTTAAAATCATCAGTTAGAGAGATCATCTTTCTTATTTTCATTCTGGGGAGTAAATGTAAATCTAGATATGGAACAAATGAACTGATAGTACACATCAGACACTGTATGTGCTTTATATGACAGTATATGAAGTGGGTAATAAAATAAAATCTTGAATAATTACTTTACACTATGTCATGCAGGTCCTTTTGCATGTTTCACCATACTACAGGTTTTGAAAGATTATATTATAAGGTTTAGAAAACAATCTTCTATTTGCCAAGTATTCATTTTTCTCTCCTTTGTTCAACATGATATATTTTACTCAACTTACTCTTGTTTTAATATGTTAGAAATATGCAAATAGTTAAAAATATTGTAGTAAGGATATTTCCTTTTAATATTCCTGCTGCCTCAAAATATTGTAGCTCATGCAAAATCTCTGTATGAACAGTGCACTGTTCTTATGCTACTGCAGATTCCCTACAGAATTCTAAAACTCCGGGATTTGGAACATAGTAATTTTTATCCAGAAGTATCCCAAAATGTGCTTTTTTATGCTTTAAATTTTAAATTGATATTGGTATGGATCTCATCTTTACTAGGAAGACATTACTGTGCTAGGTAAGAAACAACTCCCTTTCCTTATTCCAAGTGGAAGAAAATACTGCTTCTGTGTGAATGGATAGACTAATCTCCTTCCTTTTTTCTAGCTAGAAGTTAGGCAAGTGCATGGGGAGAGTGAAGAGATTGGCAAGAGAGAAATATTCAAGCAGACAGCCGCAGAACATAATCTATCTCACCCAAAGCCAAGAAATTTTTAGACAAGCACAGTGAATTTTATTCTGAACCACAGTTTTGGTCTAGTATTATTCCCGACCAAGTGAAAACAATCAGATTTTTTTTTTTTTTTTTTTTTTTTTTTTTTTTTTTTTTTTAGTTATCTAGTTTTAAAAAGGTATAAGCTAAGTCAGCTGAAGCTTACTGTCAGGTAACACAGGATAAGGTAACTGGTAACAGAAGGAGGCTTTTCCCTTAGACTTAAGTGTTAAAAAAATATTAACCAAGGATATGCAAAATGAAAGAGCTCTTGGAAAAGAGACAGTCTAGAGATCTTTGGCTTCTAATATCAGTAGTGCAGGCAGATGCCACATCACCAGCTGAGATGCATGTATATGTCTACATCTATAAGGGTATGTATGTTTGTGCACATTCTGAACTAAAGGGGAATATTGAAACACATGAGTAATGAACATATTTTCCCAAATTGGACCTCTCTAGACTATGAAACAAAATGACCTGATAAGAGTAGATGTCACAGTGTTGCAAGCATCTAAAGTTTAATCTACCAACTCATGTCTGATCACACATCTTAGAAAGCAGACTGATAAGCAGGCATACATAAATCAGGGTTCAGAGGGGGTTATTTTATATAACGGCACAGAATCTTAAACATTACGAAAGGCAGCCCATACACCAAAACACTTAAGCACTAGCTTACTTAGAAATATATGTGTGAACATTTTAAATCTGAAAGTTTCAAGGTTCCTTCTGTATTGTCATGAATGTTTCATTGAGACTTCCTTGGGAGTATATGATTAAAGTTTAGCACATGCTTAACCTTTATCAAGCAACAATAGAGCCAATAGCGCTCTGAGTTCAAAATCCTTTCCATTGGAAGGTAGCTTATTTCAATTTTTTACTCTCATTTTTTTCAAAGATGAAAAATGGGGAAAAGAAGAAAGAATGGGGAAAAAAAAATGCATTGTAATGTTTCTTCTCCATTTTTTCATTTTTTCCTTCTTTGTTTCTTCTTCCTTGTCATCCTCCTGCCTTCTATCCACCGGGAAGAAAAATTAAATAGAAAAGAAAAAAAAAAACATAGAAGAGAAGGGGAAAAGGAAGGTTGAAACTTTAAAGAATACATATATTATTTTCTTATGAAGCTTGATAACTTATTTAAATGAATTAAAATGACAATTCACTCAGAAAAAAAAAAAAAAAATACTTTCTCTTTGGAAAGTATTTTCTGTTATTTCCCCTACCTCTGTCCCTTCCATGCCTTTAATGCAACATCATTTTCAACCACCACTATGTATTTTGTTCTGTCTATAACATTCTAGACTGTTTGAATCAATGAAAATTCAGTGAAATGCAGAAATACTTGTGTGCATTGCATTTCTAATACTATAATACTGTGCTTACAGCAAGCTTCTGTTCAGACGTTCTCAGTTTCTTGTGCTCTGCTAATCGTAGTCTTGGTTTCAGAAAGGAAAAGCCTTCCCATTTGCTAAAATAAACATCGACTTAATTTCCCTTGTTAAATTTAGGCCATTCCCCACTTTAAAACTTGTCATTGATTTTACATTCACTCCTCTGATGTAAAATCATCAGCTACTGATTTTGCATCTGTCTTTTAGCTGCTGCTGCTGAGCTAACCTCAACTACTGGCATATTGTTCCGAATTAGGATTTCTCTCGCTATGACAGCTGCTGATAGAATTGAGACAGGCTGATACGACACCTCCAGCCCACTCGCTACTGCAGACACTGCAAAGAAGCAAATGTTGAACAACAGTTGCAAAACATTAGCACAAAATATCCCTGTACCACAAGCAGGGGAAGATGATTTTTCTTTGACTGCATTTTCTCATGAGTCTTGTCTCTGGAACCTTAATGCAAAGCCATTAAATAAAATGTAAACCTCCTGGGTGAGATTCATCTGCCCAAATGTAGCTGTTGACATCTGAGCCAGTCACTTGAGGCTCTGTAATCGATGGAGAATCAAGCACATTTAAGGCACAATTCATCTAATTCTAAGGTGCAAGTCAAAAATAGGTCATTGAATTGTGCCCTAAATGTTCCTATTACTCTTTATTAATGGAAAGGAAGACTGAAGTATGGACTTCCTTATATTTCTACTCTATAGACACTCAACACAAGGTAAAATGATTCCCACCCTGAGGCCTGGCCCTCGAGTAGGCTCAGCTGAAGTGAAAGCTGATCAATAATTAAAGCTCATTGCAGGACTGCATCAGAGATAAATACTTTGAATGAGAGAGGATGAGTATCCATAAGGTTCCTGTGGATTGTCTTGTAATGCTGTTACTTATAGACAATGATTTACCACAGTAGGTTCTAAAGATAGTATAATGGTAGTTCTGCTAGAAACACTGCTTAAGAGTTCAGAGAAACTGGTTTGTTTGAAGAGATCTGAAGCTATTGAGCCAATTAAGAATTTACAAACTTCTCATATGCTTTCTGAAGGTAGGAAGGCTGCTAAGACTTTTTTAATGATTATACATTTACAAAGAGAATGTGCTTTAATGTTTCATGTAAATGCCTTAGAATGAATTGGAAAACAAGAAAAAAATCATGTGAATGTATTTTCCCATTTTCCCCTTGCTTTTTTAATACAATATGAATTACTAGTTTGTTGTTGTTTAAAGAATATAGGTGACTTCATCTACCCCTAAGTCTGGCACAGACTCAAGTTGTTATGGCTGCACATTTTCCTCTCTCTACCTATAAGGGTAGACTAAATGTGAACAGTTGACTGGGAGTATTATCTAGTATGATTAATCTCTCTTTTTAATCTCATTTCAGTGGGGATCTTAGAAATGTTGCTTTCTGAGATTAAAACTACTATATTTCCTGTAGTGCCTATGCATTTGCATGTGTATCATAATTTGTATATCAGAGTTACTTAAAATAACTATCTTTTAGTATGTGATTGAAACTCATCACAATTCAACAGGCCAAAGAAAAAATTATCTTTTTCCTAAAAGTTTAATTACTTATATTTTCCTTTATTTGGATTATTCTTCCATAAAGAAGATCTTAAAATGAGAAAAAAGAGAAAAGAGCAGAAAATTAGTGAGATACTTTCTACTCTGTTTAATGGAATTTGTTTTAAAGAAATCCTATAAATATATAAACTTTCTGTAAAGGGATAGAAAAAAAAAAAAAAAAAAGAGAGAGAAACATCAGCTAAATTCCCATCCTACGGAGGACACACTTTCCTGCTTTCCTGTTCCATTAACTCTTGCACAAGCTAAGTGCTGCTTATACATCTGAGCTGAGAGATGATCAGTGCCATGTGCTAACTGACTCTGACACTCAGATATTTAGGGCAGCTGTCAAGCAACGCAACTTTCTTTTATGCTTCTTTGCAGAATTAATTAGCAGAAGGAGAGCCCTTAATACACATACATGTGCTCTTGCCAAGATGAACTTGGAAGGAATCTTATTCTGCTCCCTATTACTACCTATTCCCAGCGAAGCTCTAGAGGAGATAAATGAGCAAGTTCTTCTCAAGCTATCTGCATCCTGTTATCACTTGGTATAAGTCAGGAGTTATGAGAGGTAACATACATAAGTCTTTGACAAAAATAGGCTAGTTTGGAAATAGCTGACTTCAGAAATTCATGCAATTAGCTATTTCTATGGATTGCATTGAGAATACAGCTACTTACTGTAGGCTTTCACTTCAGATGTGCATGTGAGGTGAAATTGATTTCTGCCTTGTGGCTACCTAAATTTAGGAAGTACTGCAGAGGTTCAGAAATCAGATGGTAATTCTGTGCCTGGAGGTAAGGCTCAGCTGGATTGCCACCAGCCTCCATTTCATTCACAGGCTGACTGAACTCCCTTGAGAATTTCCAAGGACTGCCCCTTTCTTCTCCTTGTGGCTAATCCTTGGAATATCAAAAATCTTTCTTAATGTTTCTGTGACTTCTTTCTTTTTTATCTCATCCTTAAGGCAGTGGGCAGTGAAAAAGGAAAGGTGAAACCTATCCAAGAAGGGTTAATAGAACTTTCTGAAGTTCAGAGATGTTGAATCTTGAATTGCATTGAATTTGGTACAGACGTTCAGAACAATTTTCATTTTATCTAAACTGGTGACTAAACTGACTGATTCAGACAGTCTGGCTTTTACTGGAATTGCTTTACTGCTGTCTCATTTTATCTGAATGGGTCTGCATGCCTCTTGTTTTTTCGGACTCATTCAATGTGGTTTTAGTTCATCTGTATTTTATCCATCCTCCATTGGCTCAGTAGTATTTCTACCTTGATTCCTTTTCCTGAATCCTTTATTACTTTTTTTTTTTTTTTTTTTTTTTTTTTTTAAGTGAGTGGACACTATCTGGAAATATTTCCAGAACTGAGTAGTCAAGGAAATGGGGGGGGGGGGGGAAAGCTTGTCTTCTGACAGATTCAGAAAGCTGTTGCTGCCGTGATCAAACATGACTTAAGACAGCTACAGTCAGACTCACTACACTTAACTTTAGCTGTTCCAAAGTTATATGCTAAATCAAATCTAGGGTTCCTTGATAGTAAAAGCAGAGAGATCACCATTTCTGCATAGCAGTTAATTTTATCTAGTTTAATTTAGACAAAACAGTAGTTTAGGCTAGGTATATAACTCTTAGCCGATATTAAATTAATCCAATGTCACAGACAGGAAGACACACAGGCATTCCAATTCTTCTCCCTTGTT
>NC_048926.1:6077857-6112960 GCF_011077185.1 Oxyura jamaicensis | reverse complement strand
CTTAAAATTACACGCTTCACATACAAACCGCCCCCCAAGGGCCCCCCCCCCCCCCCCCCCCCCCCCCCCAAAAAGAAAAAGCTTGTGTTTGACTTAGCTTATTATTCTAGTAGTCCATATTTCTTTGTTTTTACTGTGCCCACCTGAGATTATTTTAATAAAACTCTTGATAAACTTTATTCTAAAGGTCTTGCAGTAGTTAATGATGTAGTTCTTATATTCCTGTTCTTTTGGCCTTGTTGCTTTAAAGTACAGTCGTCAATGCAATCATGTCAGAAAAAGGAAAACATATGATCAACTACCCGTGACCCTTAGGATTTGACAATGTCACAAATGTTGAGTAGCTGATTTTAACTTCCCTTCCCTCTCCCCCTCTCACCACACACTTTCCCTAAATGTGTGGGTACTTGGTGTTACTTAGCTCCCGATTTTATTTATTTATTTTTTTTGCCTCCTCAATTTCCATGCCTAATGAGCCTGAGCTGAGTTAATAATGGATGTAATAAGTAATGACTCATTGTTTTGGGGCCTGTGTGTCTCTGTGTGCAATGGAAGAGGAAGCCAGGGCTCCGATGCTATTTGTTCTGCCATGTCACTTGCCGCCAAGCAATGCCACTCATCAATAAAAGGCAAGATGACGGATGAGTTCATTTAATGGAATTCCTCCGAGTGAGCTGCAGCCACTGCTCTTCAGTAGGCTCGGTCTTTGAGTCTCTCTTTCTCTCTCTTTTAGTCCCTCTTCCCCCTCCCATTTTTTTAAAATATTCAGGACAGTTGGAAAGCACGGCTGGCTGAGAGGGCTGCCATTTGTGCCAGCAGCTCCTTCTGCTCTTAACAACTGCTATCCTAAATCAAATCAAGAGCTCTGAGCAAGGAGATTAAATCGGCACCACCTGATAGCAGCATCACATGGTGTTTGTACATCTCGCCTTCCCCTCTGTTCTTTCCTCTCTTACCCTTCAGTAGTTGTGGTGGGTGTGGAGGGAGGCTGGCTAAACATCTGAGGAGAACAGGGTTTTAAGTGTTCTCAATATGGCCCTGTACATGCTGAATAGCTAAACCAAACCCATTCCTTTGGAAGAGTATCAGGGTCTGTCCTCATGCTTAATCTACAGCCTCACAGGTTTCCAAAGCCAGATTAGCTCATCAGGTTATTATTTCAGTTTTCACATACATACATCTGCTCAGAAGAATAAATGAGTTTTCCTTCCTCCCCTAGCCCCCAGCCTCTTCCACCTGCTGCTTCTTCTGCTTTGCCTCCACTTATTTATAACTCCAAAGGTCTGATTGTGGTATTATTTATCAGAATCAATGTCCAGTAATTTTTTTTTTTTTTTTTTTTTTTTTTTTCAAAATGACACTGGACTTGATCATCAGTTTGGGAGAAAGAAATGAACATAGATCTGCACGTTAACAGGTCTGTGATTTCATTGAGTTCAGAAAGTTGTGACTAAAATATGCCAGAGTAGGAGAAACAGTTGCATTTTACTTAAAACACACCATAAAACACATATCTAACTTCATTTTCTAAGACCATGCATTTTAATACAAAATACTGTTTTTCTAGACTATGACTTATTGAGCAGGAAATGAAATTCTTCTATTCTTAATGAAATCAATAAGGATAAAACTGTTCCCACAAGTTCTCTTGCTTTCTGAAAAGTAACCTGGTACTGCAATAAGGATGTTGCTAGAGCAAGAATAGGTGAAAACTTTGTCTGTGTACTGCAATGAGAGTTTAAGGTTCCCAACACCCTGCTGAGTTGCCTTTGCATCTTGTGTACATACTTACATAGGTATAATGGTGTGTGTGTACATATTTTAAAAAGTAATACTAAATTTATTTAAAGTTCCAGACAGATTTCCAGCTGGTGTGACTACCTGTGTTGTATGTTTTGTTGTTGTTTTTATTATTATTATTATTATTTGAGAGGTGTGATATGCTTACGCTATAGCTTGCTGAATGTTTTGAGGGGAAATCTTGGTATTTTCAGCACTGGATTTTTTTAAGTGTTTTTCTTACGGTATTAGGAGTCTCTTCACGGAAGGCCAAAGAGAGAAGGAAAGATGTGCTGCAAGAGGGACAGACCTGCAGATGCAAAATGAAATCTGTTTTTACTAAAGGTTTTCCAGGGTGGGAGGAAAAAAAATAATTATGACGTAAGTATGTTGTAAAAGTGTATGCTACTTCTGGTTAAAAAGATTATATTAAACTTCAAGAGTCCTCTGTTCTTTGGATGTCTAAACAACTGGAGCTTCAGCAATTTTCTTATATCAACTTTTTTTTTTTTTTTAGAGTGTCAAAAATATGGGGGAGAGAAATTATGTCAAACTATCACAATCAACTAGAAAGGAAGTGGTAGAAAATTGAAAGTTTTAAAACAAACTTGACACTGGCTGGGGAATTGTTCTGGAGAATTAATTGTAAGTATAACCTATCTTTCACTTATGGGAAAAAGGTTAAGGATACTGAGGAGGGGAGAGGGTAATGTAAAAGAAAACTCTAATGGAAGAAAACATTTATTTTATTTTATTATATTATTTTTTTTCTGTCTGCAGTGTATCTAAGAGTGCTAATTAATATCTGTTCTCTCAAGCAGCCAGCATGGGAGTTTGCTTTTATATTTCCTAGAGCATGAGTGCATACTAGTCTCAATTAAAATGCATTTGAAAATACTATGTTTTAGAGAAGGGTATATATAGGCAGCTAAACAGGGAATAAAGGAGGATATTAAATATCCCATAGAGTAAAAGTGTATTAAATAACCTATATAGTAATATACAAAAAGTATATTAAAAAGCCTATGGAGTACAGACAGCCAAGAAACAGATTAACAGAGCATTACATTTTATTGTTGAGCACAAATGTTCTATTCCTTTCTCTGAGCTCCTAATCAGCATTTTTCATTATTTCCCTTTCCCTGTATTTGGCTCCTGTGCCTCAGTGCCCATAGCAACACTTCCAGTAGTGTTAAAAGCTAGATACTGCAACCATGTTCCCAGGCACAGAGCTTTGCCAAGGCCTACATTTGATCCAGCTAGGAGCACATGCCCGCTCGGTGGTACAAGGTCATAATAATAATTCTCCCTTCAGGGGCAACAGTCTTAGGAATGATCCCCCACTATTCTCCCCTACTATCTTGGCTCATTTTGATCTCAGTTGTTATTAAGCTCGTTTTATGCTTCAGTCAGAGCAGCTTGTTTACTTACAGAAATGGTTATTCAGAAAGTGGATGCCTACAATGAGAACAGAAGCCTTTGTATGTGTGCATGTGCACATGTGGTGAATCTAGGGAGAGAAAACTGGCTTGTTTTAGGGACACATAATTCCTTTGAACAACCCCCACACCCCTGAAAAAGTGAGTCGATAGGCTATGCTTTGTTTTGTTCCGTTTGTGCCTTGCTCCAGTTTTCTCCCTATAGTGTCTAATGTACATTTCAATGGATGGGAAGGATGACAGAAGGCATGTGTAGTCCCTTGAGGCATGGTAGCAATCCCTGGAAATGCTTTTAGTACTAAATATTCTGAAAAGTAATATTTCTTTTATTTTTCCCATATCCACCTCTTACACCAAGACTGGGATTTCAGTTGGGGGGGGGGGAAGGGGAGGGAGGGGAGGGTATTTATCTGTATTTTATCAGCAGATTCTCCCCCCCTCCCCCCCTTCATTTTCCAGCCATTCCCTTGATTTAGCGTTCCTCATTTCTCTGTTCTGACACTCCCCAAATTTCACCAGGCAGTGAGCCCCACTACTGATCAAGTGCACTTACAAATGTCTAGCTGGCTCTGTAGGTGACATTCCAGCCCTTCACAGTTTGCTCAAAATTGTTCATGGATGGGCTCTCCACCTACTGAAGTCTGGAGAGAGCTTTCAGCTTGTTGCATGAAGAAACATGGCTAACAGGTAAAACTTGGTTTTGTTGGACTGAGTGTGGGGAAATGGAAAGTAAGGGGAAACTGTTGGCAGGAAAGTCAACAGAAGGGAAATTAGATGTTTTTGTAGTTTACTAGAAGAAAGGGAGAGATGCTTGGATAGTTCTTATCTTTCACTCAAACTAAACATTTGATTATTGCATAGATGACAAAAGAAATCATTCACAGTGGGATATTTGCATTATTTGAACCAGAGAACTATAAAGATTTCTGAAGACCTCTATGCAGTAACTGATGATAGGAAGAAGTTAGAATCTTTATAGTAAATGTATCAGAGCTAGTGACAAATCTCAGTATTGAGACATCTAATAAAATTCTAGTGCAGTTTTAAACGATTAAGTGCAAAATTACTTTACACTAGGGCAACTACGTTGACTTCAGTGGCGTGGTTAATAGTTAAGAGAGATGTAATGTTTAGTTTTATGAATAATTTTACATTGATTTACACTAGGAAGGAGCTGCACTGGAGTGAGTGAAGCTATGCACATAGCATTTGACGAACAAAAGCTGAGGTCTGTCCCCAACAATTTTTACTTCTGCCTTCAAGCAATATCAGAAATGTATCAAATGTATTTCTGGTCTGCTTATCCTTCCACAAAGACACAATGTGCTACCTATGTGTTCTTTTTCAGTGTTCAGGTAGGACTCTTCTGTTACAAGGACAGTAAAATATTTACTTTGAGAGTAAACATGATGTGAGTACTGGTACCTGAGGGAGGAAGAATTTTCCTTCATTAAAACTGTACCCTAAAATGCATGAAAAAAAAAAAAACATCAATTATGTAAATTTTACGGAAACAAGGATTACATTTCATCTTCACAACTATAAGTTACATCATGTTATGTCTATACTGTGTATTTGACTCAGATCTTAGTCTGTATTGTACACTAAAGACATCCAAGAAAAATGTTACATATCTCCCATTGACAAGATATTGAAAATCTCTGTGCTTGGAGAAAGTCTTACGAACTTGATCTCTGAATTTCCAGATGTTTAGTTTAGTCTTTTCTACTTGAAACTGGAGGCTAATCTCCCTAAAGTTTCTTCTCTATTCTGAGAACGAAGTGGTTAACAAAGTTACTTATAGTTTAATATGAGGAGCAGCAACTACCACTACCACTTCTCCTGGTACTAACACTATTCCTCCCCAACTTCATATGTAGGAGGTATGAGGCTCCCTTCCAGATAAGACAAGGACATACAGTGTGATTCGTTCTCTGATGCAACCTCTAACTCCACTCCTCCACATACCTGCGGTTCTGAGTAGATTCAAGTGAGGAGAGAAACCTGCCAACCTGCCTAGTTGGACCATGGCTACAGACAATGGTAATCCCAGCTGCTGCAATGGAACTTGTACCAGTTTCAGCAACTGGAGACTTTAAAACCACCAGTGTTCAATGCACAAAGAGGAAATATCCACCTCAGGTGAGAGGCACCAAGACCTAGCAAGCAATTCCTTTCAGTAGTGCAGTGGGTGTGTAACTTTGGGGTGTGTAACTGGTGCACATAGTCTCAGAGTATATGGTCTGCATGTATCTTGATTTGGATTCAACAGCCTCTGAGCTTGTTCACTCAGTCATAGTTCAATATCAAATTTAGGCCAAAACTGCAATGCAGACTGTCAGTTAGTTGTTTCCCATGTCTGTTGGGAAGGAGAAATCAGTCTCCTCCTGAACTCATTTCTGGCACTTCCTTGTAGAAAACTCATGAGCTCACAGATTCATTTATTTATTTATTTTTCCTGACTGTTTTTTTTTTTTTTTTTTTTAATACTAAATTGCATCATTTCAATTAAACATTTGTTATAATTTAAACAGAATAGCCACATGAGGCCCTATTTATGCACCTGTAATGTTTTGCATGCATCTGTATTTGCAGTTAAACATGCAAAGTAGGACAAAGTTATGGATTGTTTCTCAGCCCTTGAGAAGAGAGAGTCCAGGATAGATAGAGTTGGTAGGAGGAGGGCACTGCTGGGTGTTCTTCAGGTGACTTCTGTATGTTCTGGGTGGTCTTGAAGATGCTGAGAAATCACAATCACAGTGATTGACGATGATTGTGTACAGCCAAAATAACCATCTTGTGTTCCGTATGTGCTCTTATGTCAGCCCCCATCCCATAAGATTTTATCAGGGCAGGTTAGCTTGAAGTAGCACAGTATTTCTTAATCTCTCTTTTTCTGAAGACAACTCAGCTTTTTAAAGTACATATACAATTTTGACAAATCACAGTTAATGCCTGACTTTTTCCTTCTTATCTTCTGTATTAACAGATGTGTGTGCATATGCATATACACACACACTGTCCAGGTTATTGAACCATAGGATTCTTTGGAGCCACTTTGGTAGTCTGGTGCAAACACCAGTCCTGCACTTCTGAACAAATACAATTCCATCTCTGCTTTCTATGTTAGCAGAAAACTTACATAGCATTTCTCACATTTCTCAAATAGCCCTAATATTCAAACACTGGACCTCAATATAGCTCTGCCATTATTTCACATTTAACTTATTTTTAAGAAAAAACACTTTCCTTGTTAACGTGACAATATATCAGACTGAATTCCAACCTGTTACACTTGTGATATCACATTTCTTAACCATACTGTAGCTTTTTCCAGTTCCTTCTAGATGCATGGTTCATAACATCTGTTATATTCTTGAGTCCACTTATAGCTTCCTGTACTCTAAATGTGTATCTTATTCCTGACTATAAATTTCCAATTAAAGCTTTTGCTTTTTAGCAATTGTCATTCAGAAGAACACAGGATGTGATCTGAACAACTGCGAAGAGTTAGAAGGTCATTACCTAAGTTGTTGTTGACCCAGGGGGATCATATTTGGAAGACAAGGACATTCTCTTCTACCATTGATATTGCTTCATTGACTTTTTCAGAGTACAGTGTTTATTCTAGCTCTGCAATGTGCCTCCACAAACACAGATGAAAGCTAATGGAGTGATTTTCCCCATTCTCACCCTCATCTTGTTCTTCATATTTGTATGGCCATGTTCATACAACTGATTGCATGACTAATTCAAAGAATTCAGACATTCATCAAGCACATCAGGTAATAAAATAAGAGCACTGATTGCAAGTAGACTGACTCCTTTAAGATTTAGTTAGCTATATGTTTATATATAAACATAGTTAGTTAGTTTAGTTAGTTTAGTTTAGTTAGTTAGTTAGCTATATGTTTATATATATGAACTTAATCCCTGTGCAAATAAGAAACAAATATATGTGAAGAACTTTATGTGCAATTTATATACTACTAACCCTCCACCTCTCTTCTTCTGAAGAAACTAACAAACAGAAAAATCACAAACCCTAGCCTAGAAAAGATGAAACCTTACAATCTGTTTGGAGTTTATTTCCACCTTTCCTCCTTCCTTGCTCTGCTTTATGTGATGTACTGTTCATTCCTATTACCTCTTTATAGCTGTTTTGTTAAAGTTCATACCACAAAGACCTGTAAAAGAAATTTATGACTCCTGGGGTTTCAGCAAATTCTAAATAACCATAACATGAACATGGAGCATTAATTAAAGACACGGGAGTCTAAGTTATAACAGAGATGCTGACATTTAAGCCCCTTGCACCATATAAATTAAAATCGGTATGACAAACAGTGAGTAATTTGATGGTCAGAGGTTCATAATAGATACCTTAATATCTTTGTCATGAAAAACAGTCTGTCCTTGGTTTAACCCATGCTGAACAGCCCAGGGGTCTGG
Source organism: Oxyura jamaicensis (assembly GCF_011077185.1). Taxonomy (NCBI): domain Eukaryota; kingdom Metazoa; phylum Chordata; class Aves; order Anseriformes; family Anatidae; genus Oxyura; species Oxyura jamaicensis. The sequence continues at coordinate 6,105,290 of NC_048926.1, read as the reverse complement.
TTCATAAAGCACGACACTGCCTAAACATTTTTGCAATAATTCATATGTCGGTCTGGGAATAGCATTGAATATGATTGAGACTAAACAAACATTCAGGAAAATTGTGAACTGAATGTATTAATGCTAAGATAAATCCACTGTCATCCATGTATCTGGTTCAGCTACACACTGCAGATTTTAAGGAATCCACTGATCCAGCATCACTTATAAAACACAATTCATATTTGTTTATTTGATTACTAGATAAGTTAGCACAAGTCATTCGCAAGATATCTGTACCATCAAAACCTCAAGTTTCTGGGCATAATAAAGAGAAGATGCCCCTGCCTTAATCTACCTACATGAGAAAAGGCAACACATAACCTAGGCTGGTCTTCATTATATAGTTTTTCACATTGCAGAACATAAATGTTCAGTGCTATGATCCTTATGTTCACATAAGGAGTGACATCCAAAGAAGCTGCTGGATTTCTGTTGAGACATGTTATGAGATTCATTTAACTAGTGCAGACGCTTGTATCTGAGCTGGGCATAGCAGAGACCTTCTGTAATGCACTGGTTAATAGGTTAAGAAAGAAAAATAGTGTTAGAGCACTGCAGACACTCCTGCTAACATCACACTGAATAATTATAGCTTTTGTTCTTTGTTATAAATATTGTAAAAGTCTCTCTAGGAAAAAAACAAAGTTCCCCTATCCCCAAGAAATTAAAAGAGTAGGCCATTTAAAAGAAGGAAAAAAAAAAAAAAAAGAAAAAAAAAAAAAGGATACGAGTGTTTTAAGAGGCATTTATTTTAGCTTGCATGATATAGCCTTTGGACTTGATAATTCCTCTGCTTTTAACAATGACTGAATATCGGAGAATCCATAAAGGAATCCATTTATGTGCTTTGACATTCTGGATGCTTTCCCAAAGAACTTCTTGGAACCTTGCTTCACAAAGTAATTCTTTTGGGTCTTTATTTCACTTAGCAACCTTATGTCAACCTGTTTTGCAAGTCCTGTAAGATCAGGTGGCATCACACAACAGGAAGCTTGATTCACATGATTACTACTGGGTTTCACCTGTGCCCACACATACAGCTGTTCTAACAGCATTTTATCAAGGTCAGAGGTACTTATGGTGGTAATCTTTTTATTTTGAACCAGACTTTCAAGTTCTTGCCAAGAATGTTGCAAATACACTGAGAGGCTAGTTCCATCTTCAATAGGAGGTGGGGCAATAATGACTGAATCTAACTGAGCAATCCCAAGGGCTGAACATGCCATGTCAACTTCATCTCTAACTGATGAAGAGTTTGATCCAATGATGAAAAGTTTTGCTGATACTTTCAACTCATCCCTTTCTTCAGGATTCATTTTTTCTACAGCTTGAGCTACAGTACATTCTGGAACCTCCACTATTTCCTGATTCAGATCTTGTCCTGTCTTTGAGCTCCATTCAGTCAGTGTTTTCTGAATGAAGTCCTGCACCTCCTTGCTGGGGGTGGCTAGGCACTTCTTGCAGTTGAGCAGGTTTCCAGTCTGCAGGTTGAGGGTGACTAGGGGCAGGCAGCTGAGGTTACTCATGCCTCATGTGCCTGCACGCCACCCATCACCAGCTTCGGCCCACGAGCGGCTGAGGTCACGTGGCCTGTTCAGCCTGGAAAAGAGGAGGCTGAGGGGAGACCTCATCACAGCCTACAGCCTCCTCATGAGGGGGAGTAGAGGGGCAGGCACCGATCTATTCTCTTTAGTGATCAGCAATAGGTCCTGCAGGAATGGTGTCAAGCTGTGACAGGACATGTTCAGGCTGGACATCAGGAAGAGGTTCTTCACTGAGAGGGTTGTCGCATGCTGGAACAGGGTCCCTAGGGACATGGTCACAGCACCAAGCCTGTCAGAGTTTACGAAGCATTTGGACTGTGCTCTCAGACCCATGGTATGAATTTTTGGGTAGACCTGTGTGGTGCCAGGAGTTGGACTCGATGATCCTTATGGGTCCCTTCCAACTCAGGATATTCTGTGATTCTATAATCAGTAGAAATTCATGCTTCTGAAATGAGAATCACCATATCTTGAATTAAGTATTTAGAGCAGACTAGATGAACAGAATAAATGAACTAACCATTCAGTGGACAAAGAATTGGCAAGATGGTCACGTTCAAAGAGTTGTTCTCAATGGCTCAATGTCTGGGCAGAGACAGTGATGAGTGACACTCCTCGGGGGTCTGTACTGGGACCAGTGTTATTCAAGTTTGTTAGCAACATGGGCAGTGGATTTGAGTGCAAGTTTGTTGATGACACCAGCCTGAGTGGTGTAGTTGACATGCTGGAGGGAAAGATGTCATCCAGAGGGACCTGAACATAGGTACACCCAGAGGTGGGCCCATGCAAACTTCATTCACTTCAACAAGACCATGTGCAAAGTCCTGCATCTAACCTGGAGTAATCCCAAACATGAACACAGGCTGGGCAATGAGAGGATTGAGGCCAACCCTGCAAAAAAGGACTTGGGAGTATTAGTGGATGAAAACCTGAATATGAGCCAGCAATGTGTGCTTGCAGACCAGAAAATGAATAGTATCCTGGGCTGCATCAAAAGAAGTGTCGCTAGCATGTTGAGGGAGGTGAGTCTTCTCCCTTCATCACACTCACAAGACTCCAGCTGGAATTCTGGGGTCCCCAACATAAGAAAGACATGGACCTCTTAGAGTGGGTCCAGAGGAGGGCCATAAGGATGATCAGAGGGCTGGAGCACATCTTCTATAAAGAAAGGCTGAGAAAGTTGAGGCTGTTTAGCCTGGAGAAGTGAAAGCTCCAGGGAGATGTTATTGTGGACTTCCAGTACTTAAAGGGGACAACAGAAAAGCTGGGAAGAGACTTTTTACTGGGGCATGTAGTAATAGGAAAAGGGGTAATGGTTTTAAACTAAAAGAGGCAATATTTAGGTTAGATAGAAGAAGAAGTAATTCTTCAATATGAAGGTGATGAGGTACTGGAAAGGCTGGCTAGACAAGTTGTGGATTCCCCATCCCTGGAAGTGTTCAAGGCCAAAGTTGGATGGGACTTCTGGCAGCCTGGTTTATTGGAAGGTGTTTCTACCCATACTAGGTGAGTTGGAACTAGATAATTTTTAATGCCCCTCCCAACTCAAACCATTCTGTGATTCATAGAATCACAGAACAATTAAGGTTGGAAAGGACCTCAGGAGGTCCTCAAGTCCAATGTCATAATAAAGCCGAATTACCTTTGATTAGGTTGCTCAGGGGCTTCTGTACAAAATCCTATAAGTACTGATTCTTTTCTGTTTGATGAAGGAAGTGACTAAGGTAATGAGTCTGAATGTCTGTTAGAAGAAGCAAGTACTGCATGTTATAAACCATGTATATATTCCTATTCTCTTGCAAATGACAGCTGAAATGGGGGATATAAGGGAATATAAGTTATCTAACTTCTCTTCATATTTTCAGTGAAGTAGCAATCAGGAACTTTATATTAACCATGGGGCAGTATATTCCAAAATATCTGTTCCAATTGCTTACAATAGCAGAAGTATGCTTTTAACTGCATATCTAACAGCTACTTAAGTTGCAATTGTCTTTGCAGATATAGTTAAATATTTTGTTCCAACATAGCAAAAAGAAAACTTGTGACACGTGCAAGAGATATACCCAGATCACCTATGTGTCCCTCTAGGAAGAGGAACACCAGCAGAGCAATTATACCACTCCAGGTCTGATAATCTGCTAATGGTTCTGCTATTTTTTACTGCTGAGCTGGGCCAGCATCCTATGAAGACTTTTTCTGCTGCAAAATCTTAAGATGTAAATGGAAAACAAGGCGGTAAGCAGAGGCTGGCTTGCAAACTCATTAGAAGTTCTTCACCTTTACCTCAGATTTGTTCCATCACTTTCCTTGCATATCCTTCCTGCTTTGTGCTGCTATTTAATATCCCACTAGTTGTGTAATTTCAGCTTCCAAATTGAATAAGATGTTCCCTCCAGTGGAACCCTCACCTTGATAAATTGCCAAATAGTAATTATTATTCCTTCCAGAGCCTGAGATATGGAATCATGGCTGTAATTTCCAAGGCCTGAGAGCTGAGAAATTTATGCTATGCTTCTCTCCATCGAAGTTTTCATCTGAGATCATATTTCAAGCCCTTTCCTTTGATGATATGATTAAGATAATTCCTTTATGAAGTTCAAGCCTCTGTGAGATATTCAAGAAGGAACCTGATAGTTCTTAAGCTTCATTTGCTTCCCCTATGAATATCAGCAGTGGATGAAGGGAAAAAGCAGAGATAGGATGCATGACAGTTTCAAATGCTCCTAATTTTTTTTAATGTTAATTATTATGGTAGCATCTGCTGGCCTCAAATATGGGGCCTCTGTTCTTGTAAGTACTGTATAAATGTAAAGGAAGAGACTTTTTTTTTTTTTTTTTTTTTTTATTTCCCTTCAGCAATCTTGTCTATAACAGGATATATAGATAGATATTATTAGCTTGTTTGCTTTTTTCTTTCTTTCTTTTTTTTTTTTTTTTTTTAATCAGATGCTGATGTGAAACTTAGTGAGATTCACTTGTTGAGAAGATTACTGTGCCAAATTCAACAGTGCTTGTACTTAATACCTTTTCTGAGAAAGCAGAAGAATAATAGAACCAATATTGTTATACATATAATCTGCATTTTCCCATAGCATATATACCCCTGGATATGTAACGTAAAATTTACACTTTATTCAGATAGGACCATACTGTATTATTTTGGTATTCCTCATCCAAAGACATCAACTAGATTAAGAAAGAGAGTTATGTTATCTCAATTTTACAAACGTAAACAGGCATCTAACAAGACGTAGCTGAAGATATAGAGAAAACCTAGCCTAAGTTGTAAAAAAATAAAATAAATAAAAAGGAAAGAGTGACTAATGAGATTTTAAATAGCTATTTGCCTATAATTTCTGTGTTTAATATCAATGTACTGTCTGCATCAGAGTTATCTCATTTACCTTTAGATATTAACTTTATACAGGTGACTTTCAACCCTTAGTCCTCCTGAATAGTGATTTTAGTTGCCAGATTTTTACTGTAGAATCCAGAGACCACAATGCCAGAGCTCTGTCTAATGGTATACCTAGCCCATTTACGTTAGTCACTGGCAGTCTCAGGAGGAGAGCAAGAAACTCTCTGATAAAGTTTTGTGGAATAGTCAGACCACACAGACTTACTCTAACCCTTCCAGTTACTGACTGGGTATGCCCTGAACTGGAATGTTTACTTTCTGTTTTATATGTGTACGTCGTATATGAAGTATATTCGAAGTGTACACAAAGTACTTCCTTCAGTACTTCTAAATGTTCTCATTTTCAATAATATGTTTAAATTCCTTTGATATCCTCAAGCTACAGTGTAAGGATTCAGACTAAATCAGCAAAGATGCTACCATCCTGCAGACACAAGCATGTCCCATATAGGTATTTCATCATGAGCATAAAACATACTTGGATTTAAAAACTATTTTACTATGAATTGGGTAGGGGCTACATCCATTCCTATTACTTCCAAATATATGCTCAAATATTATTTTTACAAGAAAACACTTAAAAACTCATTCCATCAGTGATGGAGGAGATAAAACATCTCTTATTATATGTGTGATGTTCAATTTAGGGGGGGGGAAAGTGTCTTGCTGTATTAAATCCTAATCTAAATAATAAGTATATTAAAGCTTTCTTTCTGTTATGATCCTGTTTTATAGGCTCATTGTTCATGGCATGGCCTTACTGCTCATGTATGTGACAGATGAACACATTCCTACCACAGTCTCCACTATTTCCATAAATTGTGATTATAGATTGAAATATGATATGGCTCATTATTTATCTGTAGCTTTGAAATTTTCTCAAGGACATTTTTTCCTTCTTTGGTGTTACTTTGTTTTAATGATTATGAAAGGCCGTAGAAAAACAAATAAGCAATCCAAAGTCATTTCTTTTACCATGTAATGGGTTGAGGTGTACCATACTGTCCCTTCTTCAATACGCAGCATTTCCTGGTGCAGAGTAATCTCAGTATTTTACTCATTGTTTAGGCTTCAAATCATCAAAGCATTTAAACACATACTTAACTTTAGTGCCTGATTAAGTGCCACTGGAATAGGATTTAAGCACTTGCTTAAAATTAAGTGGGTGTTTACATGCTTTGCTGAATAAGGATGAAATGCTAAACTGAAATCATATTTGTGTCTGAGTGGAAATTGTTCCCAAGTTTTTACTAAAAAAAATGTTTTGATGGTTTGTTTGTCTGTTTGTTTCAGGATCCAAAAAAAAAAAAAAAATCTTAATAGCATAAAAAGAACGCAACAGATTTTGCTCTCCACTGACACAATATGACAATTTGTGAAAACATCCAAACAAAAAAATCTTTTATTTTCTGTTAGATTATTGGTTGTGAAGACAAATCAAAACCTGCTCTCTCCCTTTACTTATGACCTCACGCCATCCTGAAGTCTTTCTTCAGGAATTCTTCTAACTTGACTTGGATTCCTTAATTTTTTTAGGCCTTTTAGACATTTCCATCATTGTCTGAATAGCTCTGGACACCTGACTGCAAACTCTATGTTCATTTTGGGACCCACATCTTCCACTTCCCAATCCCTCTACCTGTCTGCACTTGGTAGTTTATCCAGTGCCAACAAAGGTAATGTAATAACATTAGTGAGGCTTTGGGCAAGCCTGGCTTCTGGACAATTTCTTGGTTCAAATCCCATCTTTTCAGACTGTCCAGAACACATTTGCTGCCATTAGATGCAAACAGCTGGAGATGGTAAGGTCAGTGGCAAATTCCTGTAAGATTTGTTAAGGCCCACATTTCCGTTTAAGGTGTCTGCTACATTAACAGACTGGTAGTGGAGTTGGGGAATGAGGAAAGGGAGCACATTTTTAATCTTTGCTTCCCATTTCCTTTTTCAGTATATTAGGATAATATTTGGAAATATTTTTAACTAATATTCTTAGGACGTGTTAGTAGGCATTTTCATTGATCAGCATTTACTATTCATATAAATTTGGTGGGACAGGAAAAACAAAATGCTATTTATGATTCCTGCTATTTTGGTTGCTGTCAGTATTGCCAGAAAGAGAAAGCTTTTTTTTTTTTTTTTTTTATTTTCCTTTTTTTTTGCTCTTTATCACGCTGCCTTACATTCTTTTTCCCTCTTCTGTCCTTCAAGAAAATTTTCCTTTTATTTATTTTTGCTCTATCCAAGAGTGGCAGCTGATTTTGAAGTGTCAGACTCTTTTCTTGTTGTTGATGTTTTTTTGTTTGTTTGTTTGTTTTGCTTTGTTTTGTTTTGTTTTTTGGATGTTACCATTTATTGCAAAGAGGATAAAATCAATGTGACATTTCCAGAACAATGATAGATGAAAATGATGAGTGGTCTTTAAACGCAGAAGGCTAATTTTTAAAAATGTCACTAGTGTACTATTTCAGAGTTTGTCAAAGATAAAACAATAAAAGTTATAGATATGAAAACTAATAATATTTCACTGGGTAAGCTACAGATAAGCAGACTGTACAGTATACAAGTTCTATATGCTTCTAAATATAATATGATAGAAATGCTGCAGAAAGGACAGCATTAAATATAGTTACTTTGAGTTATTTGATTAGATCTTTGTTTACGAAGACCTTGATTTCTAAGGCTATGACCTTGCAATCAGTTGTTCTAGGAAGGACTACTGGGCTGGCATTTTATACTATGGAGAATTCACATGGACTCAAGGGACTGTGATTTGATGGCCAGGTTTTATGAGTTGCCTGAACAATACAGTTATTGTGCTTTTCAAGCTATTAGTGTGTCACAGTGTGAGTTTCAGATGCTGAAAATTGTTCTTTACTCTGAACGGGTACTGCTTCTGATAAACACCCTCCCTTTGTGGCTTGTTACCTACAGTAACCCATGCACATAAAGCAGAGGAGACTCTTGATACCCTGCAGCTCCAACAGACTTTAACAACAGCTTGTGTGCACGTATTATTACTATTTAATTCCTAGTTATTTCACTTACAAGTCATGGATGAAAATCTAGTCCTGAAGGCAGAGACCTTCCCCATTTGATGTTATTGGTGAAGCTATGAGAAATTAGTCAACAGTATCAGCTCTGTTCTTAAGTTAATATTCACAGGCACAAAGAGCTGGTGTGATTCAGTCATGCTAATCTGCCACAAGCACTTCAGTGAATAGGAGGAGTACAGGGAAGCAGGAAGTGAGCATCAGCAATAGGGCCCTTACTTGAAAGTACTTAGGTGATTAGCCCACATTTTATAAACAGAGAGATAGGAATATATAAAATGTTATGCATCCACAGAAGGGGAACTAATACACATGTGCCAACAACTGGACATGAAAAGAATCCTAGGTCTATAGTGACTTTGGCTAGATTGTCACAGTTAATTTATATCTAACATAGTAAAAGGTGTTTTATTAACTAACCCAAGAGGTCTATGACATGTCAGTAAATAAAGTTTCAGGATCTCTATGAAACTTAACTTATATTTGAATTTTTCTCTGAATGTTTCTCTATCTCAATAGTGTATTTATGTAGTTTTAGCCCAACTGGTGTAGTTTACAAGTAGCTGAAAACCAGATGTCAGTATTTACCATATTTACCATGCTCAAATAGATGCCTTGTTTTGAAGTTGTGAAATACTGAAGTTAAAAAAAAAAAAAAAAAAGAAAAGAAAAATCACACAGCAGCTTAAGCTTGATGTTGGTTTTACAACCTCATTTGGGGGAAAAAATAACTTCACAGTTTAACTGCAGATTAAATCTGGTCTGATTCAGCTCTAATCATCTCATTAGAGGCAAATGAACATAAATTGTGAATCAACTTGGAAAGAAGGGTGTTGGAAGATTTATGATAACTCCTCCCATCACTACACTAGACACATACATTAACCAAAATGGGCCCAGAGAGTTGTGGTAAATGGAGTCAAATCCAGTTGGAGGCCAGTCACTAGTGGCGTCCCCCAGGGCTCGGTGCTGGGGCCGGTCCTCTTTAACATCTTCATCAATGATCTGGACGAGGGCATTGAGTGCACCCTCAGTAAGTTTGCAGATGACACCAAGTTAGGTGCGTGTGTCAATCTGCTCGAGGGTAGGAAGGCTCTGCAGGAGGATCTGGATAGGCTGCACCGATGGGCTGGGGTCAACTGCATGAAGTTTAACAAGGCCAAGTGCCGGGTCCTGCACCTGGGGCGTAATAACCCCAAGCAGCGCTACAGGCTGGGAGATGAGTGGCAGGCAGAGAAGGACCTGGGAGTGATAGTGGACAGTCGGCTGAATATGAGCCAGCAGTGTGCTCAGGTGGCCAAGAAGGCCAACGGCATCCTGGCTTGTATCAGAAATAGTGTGACCAGCAGGGCTAGGGAGGTGATCGTCCCCCTGTACTCGTCTCTGGTGAGGCCGCACCTCGAGTACTGTGTTCAGTTTTGGGCCCCTCGCTACAAGAAGGACATGGAGGTGCTTGAGCGGGTCCAAAGAAGGGCGACGAAGCTGGTGAGGGGCCTGGAGAACAAGTCCTACGAGGAGCGGCTGAAGGAGCTGGGCTTATTCAGCCTGGAGAAGAGGAGGCTCAAGGGCGACCTTATCGCTCTCTACAGATACCTTAAAGGAGGCTGTAGAGAGGTGGGGGTTGGTATGTTCTCCCACGTGCCTGGTGACAGGACGAGGGGGAATGGGCTAAAGTTGCGCCAGGGGAGTTTTAGGTCAGATGTTAGGAAGAACTTCTTTACTGAAAGGGTTGTGAGGCATTGGAACAGGCTGCCCAGGGAGGTGGTGGAGTCACCATCCCTGGAAGTCTTCAAAAGACGTTTAGATGTGGAGCTTAGGGATATGGTTTAGTGGGGACTGTTAGTGTTAGGTTAGAGGTTGGACTCGATGATCTTGAGGTCTCTTCCAACCTAGAAATTCTGTGATTCTGTGATTCTGTGAAAATACTGGAAAAAGGATATAGTAAGCACCTGTTTAAGGCCATGTTTAACCTTGTTCAGCTCTATAAAGACACAGTCTGACTTGAGAGTTGATGAATAGTCTTTGAATTAAAGAATTGAAAAAATGGCAAATTCAAAGGTAGGCCTCATGTTTATAATGATCATGTTCAAAAACAGCTGTGTGAAGTCATACGGCTATGTTTAAGTAACTATTTGTTGGTACTAAATTTAAATCTGTGCAATATTTGCATCTAGTTCTGGCCCACTGCAAGTCACCTGAAATGTTTCTAGATGTTCACTTGTCTGTATAAATGTGTTTCACATATTTTCCGTTAGCTGAAACCTTTGAACAGCATATAAATGTGACACTGGGATGGTCTGTCACAGGACAATTAATCTTCAGTGTCAGGGGTTTACTTCTAGATATTTCAAACCAAGATGTGAATGTTAAAACAAAATATACTTCCTTCCTCTAGCCTCATTTCTGTGTTTTGAAAATAAATTTGGTATATATATTGGTATAGTTAAGTATTCTTAATTGTTATATAAAAGTATTTAATGTTACCTCATATATATATAGGTTTCGTTTTCTTGGTCTATTACAAATCTTAGCTTATGCATGAAAATATGTGTTTAGAAATATTTTCAAAGAAAAATTCTCTATAGAGGTATTAACTGACTATTCTTTTTTTGCTTCATTAATATGTAACATCACATGTACTTATTACATGAGGATGTGCCTGTTCTTTTCACAAACACCTGCTCATATGAGATATTTTGCTTGCCTTTAGTCCTACTAGAAATGTTACAGATGGATAAAGAGAGTAGTTGCATAGCAAGCCCTGATTAATCTTTGTAGGCCTAATATGAAGAAGAAAATCTAAAAAAATCCAAATCCAAGAAAATCCAAGATTCCAAGAAATCTTCAGGAATATGATACAGTGTGGGGGATTTGTAAAGGGTGGAGTATACAGAGGACAGACCAAAACTTCAGAAAACAAAAGCTAACAATTGCTGTCAGTCTGCATTTACCACATGGGAAATTAGGTCTATGCATCAATCACCACTGGGGGAATATGAAAAGAGGAACCCTGACACAGTCGTGGTTATATTGCTAAATGTAGTATTGTTCTTTTAACCATAGAAAGGTCAGGACTTCCCAATTACACACACATTAAACTTGCATTTTCTATTTATTTATTTATTTATTTTTTAATATATGAATATCAGCAGTAACAGCAACCTAATTTTTCCTCTCTTGCTGTGTTAATAGAAATTGCTAAGTCCTTTCTGCTGCTATTTCACATAAAATAAAAGAAATAAAATAAAAAATGCCAGCCATAGGTAGCCACTGAGGTGGGGATTTGAATTATTTAATTAAGCTAAGTAATTTTCAGTTAAATTTAAGTTATAGCAGGCAAATATATATATATATTACTGAAACTAAGAAAAGAGGACTTTCTCAAATAAAAAGTGATGGGAATCCTTAGCTACTACTTCTACTACTGCTAATGACACCTATGCTGTTTATAATTTGACATCAGTGTTCAATTTGCACAGCATGAATGACTTTTGCAATCTCCAGAAACTCACCAGAGATACTGTATATCTTTGGAATGTAGCCCTCTGAAGTATTTAAAAATATTTGACTTTGAAAAGGACATTCAATTTTATTTGTAATATAGACCAGAGGATAAATATTTATATATATTCTATTTCGTATCAAAAATGAGAATTCAACAGCCTACAGTTCATTGGATTTTAGTATGCGAATTATCATTTTAATTGTGATTTTACAGTTTACATCATTCCAATAAAAATAAGCCTGCCTTAGGAAACAGTCTTCATGTTGAATTATTTGCCCAAGGGAAAAAAAAAAAAAAAATATTTTGATCAATAAAAAGCAGGGTTCTTAGGATCAGGAACAAACACTGTGTTCCCAAATTAATAAGAAAGACATTCGTTTCAGCAGGACTGGACATCTTAAAAGACTGTCTCTAGTGCACCTTAGAGACCTCAGTTTCAGGCTGGCTTGATGTCCTAATTGATTGCCTTTGTTGTAGAGTGTAAGAAACAAAGCCTCAGAGAGTTTTCCAGACTGAGGGAAAGAGGTGGGTGAAGGGAACACAAGATACCTGCTCAATAAACAGTAATGATTTTACTCCAAACTGGGGGGGCAATTCATTGACCTCTGGTGATATGACCTCTCAGAAATGTATTATTTTTGTGGGCATTATATATCACATATAATAATATTTAACAAAAAGGTATTATTACCTAGCTCTTCTCACCATGTCTCAAAGCCCATTATTTTTTGTCTCACCACCTCTGCTATGCAGAGAAGTTTTAAACCTGCATACTCCAGACATGATTAAACATAGACATGAGTCATCTACATATGTGCACTGTATTTTGACATTGCATATTCACAGGGACTTAAGCAAGTGATCATTTTTTATAATTGTTCTTCCTGCCATCCTCAGTTTTAGTAGTGTACTTTTACATTGTCCAGTTCTTTAGTCCTTAATTTTGCCTTCAACAACTTTAGAGATAGTTTCAAAGATGAAAGAAGTAATTTCAGCACTTGTAGGTGATGCAGGAAAAGATTGAGAGCACATTGGGAGTTTGGGGTTGGAGATTAGGAAAAACTCTTTCCATAGCAGGGTAATGCAGCACCAGAACAGGGCTGCACAGGGAAGTTATGAAATCTCCATCTTCAGTGGTTTTCAACACTTGGCTAGATGAAGCTATGTCTGACCTCATCTAGTATTAAAAACTGTTGTTTATAACCAGAATGTTAATGGAGATGACCTCCAGAGGTCATCTTTTCACCAACCTTTCTATGACTACATTCTTGCCAAGTAGCCTCCCATTGTATCTCATAGCACTTTTCTCTGTCACCGGTAGCCTCACCACTTCTGTTATGGTTCAGATCCATCCTCCTGTGTGCCTGTTTCATCCATTGGTATGATGAAAGGGAGTTAGCATCTGCACACACCAAGCTATTTCAGCCACAAAACACACCATGGGGTGCTACAAGCATACTTGCTTGCAAAATAGATGCATTAGAAACAGCACCACACCTGCCCATTGCTGAGGCAAATCAGCATGTTGTGAATATCTCTCTGGATCTAACTGTTATAATCTAGCTACCAACAGGTTAGTGGAAGGGGACACCAAGATAAGAACAAGAAGTAAGAAAGAGAGGGGTTACATTTTGTCATAACAGGGCTATGCCTGCTAACCAAAATATCTGGAGCTCTTATGCAAGGAAACAAGTTTGCATGGGTTTGGAGCCTGAATTAAAAGAACATTTTATAGCACAGAATGCAAATAATCAGGTAATTTACTCTGTAGCTGTACAGTAATTGCAGTGTAATTAGAATAATTGCATTTTACCTGCAGGACATGCACTTATGGCATGTTGTATTTGCATTAAATATTCAACATATATGTTCCAGACCAATTCATCTTTGCTGTAGCTCTGTTCTGAATTCAATGGATACACTACAGGGATGAATTTGGCTCTCAGTATCGTAACTTGTACAAGTTGTGATTCTGGTGGAGACTTCCGTTTTGCAGAAGAATTTTTAAGGGAGTTTGATGGATTTGGTGGTGAAAACTTGCATAGTCTGGAAGCAGTTTGCCTGTGTCAAAGTTTAACTTAAACTCATTTGAATAACAGGCAAACAAAGGGTACAACACCCACGTAACCATTCACTGCAGTGAGCAATCAAGCAGCTCACTTCTGGCAGTAGTCTCACACAGACCATACTTTGGGGTCAAGCCAAGGCCTAAACTCCAGCTGCTTTGTGCTACTGAGGCAGGGAAAAGCAACCTAAAAGCTGCCTGAACGGAGTAGCTGTAAATGCTACCCCCCCCCCCCCCCACACACACACACACACTCCATTGAAAGAGGGTATTTGAGCGGCCCAAGTCTAATACACTTGGCTCTCCTCCACATGCCCACTTCCCTTGGCATAAGGACAGGAAGATGCCATGCCAGAAACAGCAAGGGGTGAGGGATAGCGTGTGGGAGGAAGGATGAGTCAGTGGTTAGGGCAGTAATTTGGGACTCTGCAGATTTAGGTTCAGCTCCTTGCTCTGCAACAGCCTTTCTGCATGACCTCAATCAAATCATGTATAGTTAAATCCAGAACAAGACCAAGAGGAGGTAATACCTAACTTCAGGCAGGTGAGAAATACCCAGTCCTATTAAAAGAGTCTAAAAATTCTATATTTTATATATTGATCTTGAAGTTTAAGAGAAAGAACCAGCAGCTCAAGGAGTGAGCTAGTTAGTAAAAGAAAGGCATAATTTCAGCAGTTTACCCCCACACATATGTGTTTAAAGACAGATAGGGCTCTCCCAGATGTAAAAACTCTTCATTCTACCAAATACCACCCTGTTCTTTGGAGTAAGGAATAAGAGCAATATTCTTCCACTTAATTTTTGTACACTAGTTGCTCAATTAAAGCATTTAAAAGATAAAGAAGAATCTGAATACTCAGAGGTTAACAGGGTTGAGATTAGAATAAACACAGCAAAGCCCATGGCCCATGTGCTTCTTATCTGCACAGTTAGCCTAGCTGCAGGTAGGGCTCAAAGAAGCTGCACTGTGTTGAAGAAGCCAAGCAGTAATATCGAATGATATACTAGTCCATGTTACACTGGGGCTCCTAATAATCATATCATCTAAGCTATATAAAAATTACTTTTGTCTATCACTAATATCCAGATCATAGAGACCTCTGAAGTTTAGCCCATGGTGGAGATAGAGGAGGGAAGCATGGCCAAATCTGAGAACACATAGGATCTTGAGTTTAAACAACAGTACGGTATACTCTCCCTCTTTCTGGCTGGTCCAGTGACTACATAGATTAGGTATTCCCAGACAGGCTGGGAACATATTCAGCAGATCCTGTCCAGTCTTCATCCCAGACCAATGTTAAAATTTCTGACCTCTACTTCAGAGCTGACTGTTTGCAACCACAATACCTGTTAATTTCAAGAATAAAAGGGAGAAGACCTAGATTCTACAGTTCTTAACACAACAACGTCCTCCTTGGCCTGGATGTATGTTCACCTGACAGCATCTACACAAGTTAGCACAGAAACTTTTTCTGCGGAATGCTGAACCATGATATTATTCTGCTTCTCTCTCTTTGCAATTGTTTCAGTCCTCTATTAAGTCCTCTCTAAAAGCCTCACATTTTTCAAAATGTGCTCCCTGTTTCAGTCCTCATTGTTTCTGTCTTTGGAGGTGTCCATTCAAGACACTAATTGTCCTGTGTGTTTGCTGAAGGAGTTCCTCAGGAGCCCCTTATATCCTAATCCTTTCTTAGTTAATTACCATGTGCCATACACTGGAGCTATGGGGCCTCAGGGTAATCATTTTGTTGACAATATGCAGCAATAACCATATAATCACAGCACAATTATGGAACATTTATGGAGTTATTTGTGCCATGTCATAGATGAAGTTAGCAAATGTAATTTACCTCTCACCACCAAAGGGGGCAGAGACTTAAGGTCAAAGACTCTCATTAGAAACTCTATTTATTTATTTATTTTTTATTACATTTTTTTAACAATAAATTCCCTCAAATCTAATAAAATTAAGTTTCTTGATTTTTATTTTTTATATTTATAAACTCTGTAGAATTCCAGTCCAAATTTGCTGACAGCAAATTAACTTTCATAAGCTGAAAGGATAACAATTTAAAAAAAAAAAAAAAAACTCTACCAAAAAAAAAAAAGCCCTCTCACCCAAATATTCTAAATAAATAAATAAATACGTACATAAAAGTGTTTCCCATCAAGTTCTATCTGTCTCTTGATACTACTTATCTGTTCATATCAAACTCCTACCAGGTGCACAGTGATTAAGAAGACCAAAAATAAAACTATTATCTATCAAGCTAACATTTCCTCACATCATCTGTAGCAGCACATTGGCTGCTGCATGGATGCTCAATCATGTCTAGTGTTGTAAGGTGACATTTGGATAGGAGCCATTCTGCTACAGATTAGGAGAGGAACCAGGGTTTAGCAGAGTGGATATGATCAGCTGAGAAACCTGATGAATAGGAGAAGGGGGAAAGGAAAATGACATTTATGAAAAATACCGTCCAGAATAGGTCACACTGAGACGAGGGCAGGCTTTGGAAGGTTTATCAGGAAAAAAAAAAAAAAAAATAGCATCACTATGCCTTTTTTCAAAGATTGGTGTATAGATATATGGTAATAGGACACACAATATATGCATACCTATATTACCATATATACATATGCATATATATGTCCATATGCATACAAACACACAAAGCCTCCCTACATAGACTTGCCCCATAAATATATAAATAGATAAAAAGATAAATTGATAAATATACAACATATTTTCCTTTTCAAATAAAAGAGGATATGGGCTCTCAGACCAACTTTCATATATGGCAGCTTAAAGCAAAAATGTTTTATTCATGAATGATGCCCTCTTTTTTTATTATTATTTTTTTTCTTTTTTTGTTAATAAACACATAAAAATGTGAAACAATAAAAGTGATATATACCTAATAATGAGTGAGCCAATAAACCCCACAAGGCAACTTAGCTTTGGAAGTGGAAAAATTGACTTTGTATAACAAATTGCAGAATTATTAATCCTGTTTGAAACCCTTTTTATATCAGACCATTTACTTTAATTCTTGCTACTTTCAACATTATCATACATTATGCATTTTTCTTTGTTTTTTTTTTTTTTTTTTTTTTTTTTCTTTCTGCGAGTACAGTGTGCTCACAAACTTTAAAGGGCTGGAAGGATTTTAAAGAGAAGCCTACTGGGTAAAAGAAAAAGCAAGGGATAAATTATTTAGGCCATTCTGAGGTACTCATCCCTGCAAAAACTTTAAATTAAGCTTTGTGAAACCCCTGCAAGGAAAGGAAATACAGTAACATGGGCAGAGAAACTGAAGAACAGAGCTGATTGCTGTGTCTACACTATGCTGAGCAGCCTCCAGACGGACCCTGAGCTCACCATACTAACCCTTCCTCTTATCTTCTGTCCATACAGCCAGCTAATGAACAGCCTCTAGCTTCCTGCAAGTGGTGGAATTGCAAGGGGAGAAGGGGAGGACTTCCCTTAAGCTACCTTCTTAAGGACCATACACGGAAACAAATATGCTTCAACTAAAGCTGGAGCTCTAACTTAAGGGTGCACTTTCATCTTCATATTCGTCTGAAAAGAAGCAAAGATGTGTCAACTGAGTCAAAGGGTGGCTGAAGAGAGTTCAGGTGGCGTATCGGAAAGCCTGCTTTGTGATGCCATGATGCATCCATGAAGAGCCTCAGCCATATTTGTGCTTATATGAATACAAATATTGGGCTAGTATGTGGGCTTAGACATAAAAGATCTTGTATGTGTGGGAAGGTTAAGTAAGTTTCAGGTTACATCTGCAATATGAGAGACAGACAGATCTGATTTTGAAGCGGCTCTTACTGCTACACTTGCTAGAAAGTATCTAAATAACCAGTATTTTCCTAAAAAGCAAATTTTAGGTACATAGTGTAAAAGATTACTGACTTGAAAAAGTGTAGAACCTGAAGTTTGATGTCACTGAAGATCCACATCCCCACCTGATATCTACAGAAGTCTTAGACTTGAATGAGTTCAACAGGAGCACTATCCAGTTTACCAACTATATAATCAACCACATGGCCCCAAAATAGACTAACACAGACTTTACTGGTCAGATTTATGGTTAACAACAAGACAAAGACACAAATGTGGTGAGTATGTAAGTGTATCCAGCAGATGTACTTTTCTCTGGAGAAAACTCCAAACCCTTGCGTTGCCCCAAATAAAGTATTGTCTTTGTTTTAATGGCATCAATATTATCAAAGTTATCTTGAAATACGTGTTTGAAGAATGCCATTAGAATTGTTTTTGGCTTTGCTTTATTGAGTTTAGAAACTCAGAACTCCTATAAAAAAAAGAGAGAAACAGGCTAAACCAACACACCAACCAAAACAACCAACCAACCAACCAAACAAACAAACAAACAAACAAAAGTAATGATGTAATGTGTCTCTAGCTATTAATTCCTGGAATTCTACTATTAATTCCTGGATACATTTCTATTCAACACCACAATATCTCTCACACATTTCTATTTGGACTTTTTAATGCATAAGGTGCTTGCTACAATAGTGGCAGCAATAATGTGTTTTGTTTGCTTTCGGCCATTTTAAGACTAAGTGATCTTATGATTTAAAACAACAACAACAACAAACTAACCAACTGTAGGTAACCACAAAATTCTCACTGAATTCAGGATTTATTTATTCAGAATTTAATTATTTTTATTTTTTTTAGCAGAGCTTTTCAGTAAGAAGATAGATTGTCAGCTGGCAAGTAGCTGGTCCAACTACAGTGAGGTCATGTTTCTGCAGTGAACCATAAAGACTGAAATCCTTTAAACTCAGCTAAAACAATGCCCATCTTCCAGGTGTGTTTAGTACCTGTATCTTTTCCTCTGACTTACAATCCATGGAGTTCAGGAACAATAACAGCAGCTGATTAACTTTGGTTACTCTTTTTTTTTTTTTTTTTGTATATCTTTGAGAAAACATTTTGGTCTATCACAAATTCTACCCCTGGGAAAGCCTTCCTCTAATCTTTCTCTGAATAGGATAGATAATCAGCTTGAAGCATCCTTTAAGATGTCAAACATTTATTTTCACCCCTCTCCTTTGCTAGGCTTAACAATTTCAAACCTTCACACTTTCTAACTATGCATAATGCATTTCTAGATGCAAACACTTAGTTACCAGTGAATTCTCAACCAAAGTAAGATTTCCACTTGCGGAAAAAGGAACTCTCTAAGTGCTACCTTGAATTTCAGCTACCTAAACTTCCAAGCTTTTATCAACTACTTTGCCACCAAATTGCCATCTCTCCGTCACCCTGCACAATGAACCTGTTACAATGTGAATAACGACAGTGGAAAATCAGTATTTTAGTATTTTCTTCTCAGCTCTTCCAGTAACTTCTATATCTATGACAGAAGCGTTCCTTCTTCCTGCCCCTTGACCTTTCTTTTTCCCCACTGCTTGTTAGGTCTGTCCAGATTTATGGTGGTGGGTGACCTGTTGACTTGTGTTCTTTATATTTTTTTGAGGTGATCCAGTTTGATGGCAAAATTGTCTTATAATGGAAGGTGATTTTCTTTAATAACCATTGCCTAGGATGCCAAATGAACAATTATATATTTCTAAATGTTTCAAGAGTTTGGGGAATGACATTTCAGGTAGGATTTGTGGTTAATATCTTTTATCTGTTGGCATCCAAACTGTGGCATATTTTTTAATTAATATTCATCTCTGTAGTAGACTGAATATTAATTTATCTCTGTAGGAAGGGAAGAAGAGGTACCTCCATTGGATCACTCTAGCAGTACCTATTTTTCTCTTTACTGATCATGAGGTATGACAAATTATAGTCTCACCTCCCTTGTCTCATTTAGTGAACACTTTTTGTGTGATGATTCCATGAAGTTTTAACTGTATATAAACAGTGTCTCCCAGTGTTCATTTGAGAGTGTGGTCTGAAAGGGGACCTAATAGCATATGGATCTTTCAAGTACAACCAAAATACCTATCATTTTTAACAATCAAAGAATAATTTTGTGCATTTACCTCACTGATATTCTTGTCTATTTTCTGATGTGCTCCCAAATCCCCATTATTCTCTGCTCATGAATCTCTCCATACTCTCTTTCTCTTATTACTTTGTTAGTAATCTATGTAATGCTGATTTTGAAGCTCTGAACACAATTGATGCTGTTGGTGAAAAAAAAAAAAAAAAAAAAAAGCCACTGAAAAGAAAGCTGTATTGTGCTATAATACAAAGGAAATGGAAAACATTATAAGGAGTAATTTAAAGTTTCCATTTCCAGACATAGACGAAGAGAAAAAGAGAGTAATAGGGGACTGGCACAGAGGGAAGCTTGCCTTAATATATGCTTTGAAAGCATTTCTATTTAAACCTTTCCACATAGACGGTCAGTTGCACAGGAAAAGGTTCATTTGCATGAAGTGCTAAAGGTGTGAGCCCCAGAGCAAGTCAGTTCTTGGTGTCCAGGCTCTAACAACACCGTATGTCACAGCCCAGACTTAAGTAGGAAAGTACTAAGGCCTAAATAAAGCTGAGCATTTTTTATTGAAGTGACCCCAACACCAGGCAAATATTGTACAACATCTTGTGCCAGAAGCCAAAGTGATTTACATATACTTTTTTTCTTCTCTCTGAATAGAGTGGACAGCTGGTGAATCCTTGCGCCTACTAATCTTTCTGTGCACAACCATCTCTTGGTATGTAACAACTATTTTTCAATCTTTGGGGCATCAAGTGAAGTAATGAATAATTCTGTTATATTCTTGCAGGACTGATGAGTATTACTGAACAACACATTAGGTTTGGGTGTGAAGAGAAGGAGGGAGGGGTAAAATGCTAGCATAAGGCAGGCAGCCTATTATTGCCTTTCCATCACAACAAACAAAAAGTATTCTTTCTAATCTGCTCCTCCGGGGATCACCATAAAACCCCAACCATCTATATATATTCTGTGTGTGTGCGCGTGCATGTGAATGTCTGTGTTAAACTTCCTTGCTGTCAGGTAGGATTTTTAGTACTTCAAAGCTCTTGGTATTTGTAGTCTTAAACTAAACTGGTGAAGATAATAAAAGTTTTAATCTCTCTTGGCCCTGAAACTAAAACTTCTGTGTCAACTGCACACAGTAAGTCATGGCACAGAATGTAAGACAGTGTAAGTAGCTGAACGTTGAATGCGGGCACCCACTTTTATACAAAAGAGAAAGGAGATGAACTAACACTTTGACAATTTAATTAGCTCCAAACTGAAAGGAAGGATCTATTTGACATGGGGCAAGGAAGTTTATGGGGGTAGGTTCTGATGCGAGATTTTAGAAATACCTTAACATTATGTTTAAAATAAGCATCTTTCTTGATAATTATTCATAAAAAAAAACAATTGGCCTAGAAAGTAGCAATAGCTGGATAACAAAAAGGCTGGCTAAGTTCCTCTCTGTGAAACAAGGATCATTACCCTTAAAGTTTCACCTTCTCCTAAATTTTATGTAATATTCAGAGAATTTAAATAACTTTTCATGGTCCCTACTGATGATAGGCCCTAGGTGAAATCCAAACGTGGAGTCTCAAAGTAAAGGGAGAGGATTGCTGTCCCCCTTGAATGCTGTATATCCTTTCTAACTCTGAAGGGCTATGAAGTGCAAATACTTTAGATCAAGGTAAAAGTAGACTGGAGCAAAATTTGGAGACTACAGACTGATCTGGCTTAACACCTTTTTGAGATACACCTCACAGGGCTTTGCTGTCTCCCTTTCTCTCTCTCCTCCTTTGCAACTTCTTTTACAGCCGTTCCTATTTCAATGCGCATTACTCCCTTTTGAGTGGAAGCCTTTGAATCTATGACAGCCAAACATGACTGAAAGAAGGCACACATTTTAACAAAAAAAAATAAATAATAAATAATAAATAATAATAATAATAATAATAAAAAGCCACTAAAAAGAAGTAAGACTGGACTCTTAAAAGAGGCAAGGTTTTTCTGTGCAAAATGTATATTAAATAATATTCTTTACTGTGTGACACACTGAAAGAGAGAGAGGACAAAATTCAGTGTTCAAAGAAAATTGCCATTAAATTTCACAAGTATGTTAGCAATTTGATTTGGATGTTATTATTAATATTCTCTAGCCTAGATAATTTAGCAGCCTGAAAAAGTGGAGAGCATGCTGTATAAATCACTTACTGTATTGCAAAAGTGAGGGCCTTATGCAGAATGGGATGCTGAGAACATTTCAAGGGGTTTACCCCACAGAATGGTGATTAACTCCTCCCCAGATCCCCCTTCAAAGATACAAAAAGTGCTAGCATATAATTAAATGTCTGTTCTTTGATTATCAGTCAAAGACTCATTGCAAATGGTACCAACCCCTTCGGAAGGCACCCAGCCCACTTCCAATTAAAAACTACCTGACCATAAATAATAAAAGCATACTACATACACAGTAAATAATGGTTCTTAAAATAATGTATTTCAGGAGCTATATTTTAAGGACACCATATGTGTTAATGAGCTCTTCCTTCTATCAGTATCACAAGCAGCCTCTCAAATCTAGAGAGGTAAAAAGATTAATTTGTTGGGGTATTTTTTTTTTCCCTAAACATTAACCATTTGCTTTTCTTAACCACTTGTATTCCTCCTCCATCTTTAAAATTAGAGCTTCAAAATAAAATTCCCTATTTTCTACATTTAAATTCTCCTTCACAGCTGAGAACAATTTGAAATCAAAAAATAAATTTTTAGAGAAGAAAAAAAAAACAAGGTACCCATTTTTGGAGTGTAATCTTTATGAATTTATGAAGATGTCTATATGCAACGGGTGTACACACCTGTATATATCTGTGATGTTTCTGTGTGTTTGCTATTATTTTTATATGCAGGTATAAGTGTATATAAATAGATATACCTTTTATGGAAATAATTCTAAAATCAGATGCATTAGAAGTTAATGACACTGATTAGCAAATATTTTCTAATGACATCTTTTTAAAAATAGTATGATTAATCAAAGCAAAGACAATACAAAATTCCTTGTATACTAATTAAACAAACAAACAAAAAAGTGGAATTACTGGTAAAAATAGGAATGGGATTCTTCCATACCTAGAATATACAATAACCCCAAAGGACACATTCTAATAGTACAATGGGACAATACATCTGAGCACATTTGTGAAAAGTCTCACCTCCATACCAACTATGAACAGGAAAGATATTTTCCATACTGGCTAGAGTACAGCTCCTGCTGTACAATGAGACAAATTCCTGATTTAACAGAAAATCTTAATTCTTGCTTTTCTTAATTTTTAGGCACTTTGACTTCTCACCACAAACCTACGTGTCTATGTGTACATACACACAAACATATATAAATATTCATATAAATATTCATAAATATTCAATATTCAATATTCGGCTAGCAAATGTGACGCCCATCTACAAGAAGGGCCAGAGGACTGACCCAGGAAACTACAGGCCTGTCAGTTTGACCTCAGTGCCAGGGAAGTTCATGGAGCAGATTATCTCGAGAGTCATCACGCAGCACTTGCAGGGCAAGCAGGCGATCAGGCCCAGTCAGCATGGGTTTATGAAGGGCAGGTCCTGCTTGACGAACCTGATCTCCTTCTATGACAAAGTGACGCACTGGGTGGATGAGGGAAAGGCTGTGAATGTGGTCTACCTTGACTTCAGCAAGGCTTTTGACACCGTTTCCCACAGCATTCTCCTCAAGAAACTGGCTGCTCTTGGCTTGGACTGGCGCACGCTTCGTTGGGTTAGAAACTGGCTGGATAGCCGGGCCCAAAGAGTCGTGGTAAATGGAGTCAAATCCAGTTGGAGGCCGGTCACTAGTGGCGTTCCCCAGGGCTCAGTGCTGGGGCCGGTCCTCTTCAATATCTTCATTGATGATCTGGATGAGGGCATTGAGTGCACCCTCAGTAAGTTTGCAGATGACACCAAGTTAGGTACGTGTGTCGATCTGCTCGAGGGTAGGAAGGCTCTGCAGGAGGATCTGGAGAGGCTGGACCGATGGGCCGAGGTCAACTGCATGAAGTTCAACAAGGCCAAGTGCCGGGTCCTGCACCTGGGGCACAACAACCCCAAGCAGAGCTACAAGCTGGGAGATGAGTGGTTGGAGAGCTGCCAGGCAGAGAAGGACCTGGGAGCATTGGTTGATAGTCGGCTGAATATGAGCCAGCAGTGTGCTCAGGTGGCCAAGAAGGCCAACAGCATCCTGGCCTGTATAAGAAACAGTGTGGCCAGCAGGGCCAGGGAGGTGATCGTCCCCCTGTACTCGGCTCTGGTGAGGCCACACCTCGAGTACTGTGTTCAGTTTTGGGCCCCTCGCTACAAGAAGGACATCGAGGTGCTTGAGCGAGTCCAGAGAAGGGCTACGAAGCTGGTGAGGGGCCTGGAGAACAAGTCTTACGAGGAGCGGCTGAGGGAGCTGGGCTTGTTCAGCCTGGAGAAAAGGAGGCTCAGGGGTGACCTTATCGCTCTCTACAGGTACCTCAAGGGAGGCTGTAGCGAGGTGGGGGTTGGTCTGTTCTCCCACGTGCCTGGTGACAGGACGAGGGGGAATGGGCTTAAGTTGCGCCAGGGGAGTTTTAGGTTGGATGTTAGGAAGAACCTCTTTACCGAAAGGGTTGTTAGACACTGGAACGGGCTGCCCAGGGAAGTGGTGGAGTCCCCATCCCTGGAGGTCTTTAAAAGACCTTTAGATGTAGAGCTTAGGGATATGGTTTAGTGGGGACTGTTAGTGTTAGGTCAGAGGTTGGACTTGATGATCTTGAGGTCTCTTCCAACCTAGAAAATTCTGTGATTCTGTGATTCATAATACCTTCCACATTCAAAGCCTTCCAAAAATTTAAAAAATTATGTAGAAATGAAACTCAGCATTGCTTCATACCATTCTTGTAATCTAGAACTGCAATTAGTTTTAAACAGAAAATGGAAAGGAATATTGTTTCCATTCCCAGTTTAAAACAAAAGATGATAAGCATTCACACTAGACCTTGGCTGGGATAACAGCAATTACATTTCCACTTTTGAAAAGTCATATGACTTATCCGTGACTTTAAACTGTCAGAATCATGACTTTAATTAGGAAGAAACTACATCAAATGATAGGTTATTCCATAATTGACTAATAAATTACTATTCCATAAATGGTTAATAATTAGCTATCTCAGCGGTTTTGTAGCTCTATGTGCTACCATTGAAAACAAATTTCTTGGAGAAATAGACTAAGAGTTAAGAGTACTATTGGGAAAGGGAAACAGTGAGGATCCAATGACAGCCACAAGCACTGGAGCTTAAGTAGCCTGATGTCCAATAGATGTTCAAGTTTCGTGTTGTTCCATTTTCAGTTTTAAAATTTTCTGTTATTCCCACATATACTATTTTTTCCCCTTCCTATTAGGTGATTTGTAATGGTTTCTGATTATTAGAAACAGTATTAAGGTAAGTAGTCATTGAGCTGTTTGCGCTGGTGAAACAGAATTCCTCCGTTTGTGTATTCTTGGGAATAAATGTAAATAGCAAATCCAGAAAGTACTGCCAGATTTTTTTCACCCGATGTTGAAGTCACTCATGTGGATGGCCTTTGAGAAAACTCAGCCTTTGAATGGCTTTGATTGCAAATATTTGATTGTATTTGACTTCCACATTGAAGACCTCAAAATATATAAACATTTGTGTTCTATCTATGTTCATTTGTTTCCTCTGTCATTTCTATCTGTTGTGGTTTAACCCGGCTGGCAGCTAAACACCACACAGCCGTTCGCTCACCCTCCCCCCTCCCTCTCTGGGATGGGGGAGAGAAACGGGAAAGTGAAGCCTGTGAGTTGAGATAAAGACAGTTTATTAAGATAGAAAATAATATTAATAATAATAATAATATGTATAAACAAGTGATGCACAATGCACTTGCTCACCACCCGCTGACCGATGCCCAGCCCAACCCCGAGCAGCCGGCCCCCCCACCCCGGCTAGCCACCCCTATATATTGTTCAGCATGACATCAGATGGTATGGAATACCCCTTTGGCCAGTTTGGGTCAGCTGTCCTGGGTCTGTCCCCTCCCAGCTCTTGCTGCACCCCCAGCCTGCCCGCTGGCAGGACAGAGTGAGAAGCTGAAAAGTCCTTGGCTTAGTATAAGCAGTACTCTGCAGCAATTAAAACATCAGCATGCCATCAGCACTCCTCCCATCCCAATCCAAAACATAGCACCCTACCAGCCACCAGGAGGGAAAATAACTGTCCTAACTGAAACCAGGACACTATCATTTTTGAGATTTGTGATTATCTTTGAGACCTTCACTTTTCAGCCACACTGGGTTTGAAACAGCCAAGAAATTCAGAAAGGTATTATGGCAGACTCTATATATATATGCAGACAAAGTGAACGTTGCCTCATTCCCACAGGACAGCAGCTTACACATAATTATAATTTATTGCAAAAGAGACTGGAACCCCCATGCCCCACAGATAACTATCCAGGACATGTAAATACATCTCTGTGCCTGCCTGCATCTTCTGACCATCTGCATCTCTTCCTCTATTTCTCTTTCATCCAGCTCCCATATAAACTAGAATAATTCCAACAACAAACACTGAAAAGGAAAATGGTTTCATAATATTACATCTTCTTTTCTTAATGGTGGCAGTTTTAGGTCTCAGTATACCCTAAGGAAGAGAGGGAATTTGATACTAAATCTTGTGTAAATGCGTAACCTCACTGTATATGAAGGAGCATCTACTGTGTAACTGCCTCTAAACACTTCATTTTCTTTCTGTTCTTTAAAAACTCTTGAAGTTTTTTTTTTTTTTTTTTTTTTTTTTTCCCAGAAGTGAAGTAGGTAGCGTGGGGATTAGATCTCAAAACAGACTAAAGTGTCTAGTACCACTGAAAATTAGTCACTGAATTTGTCTTTCCACTGCATTAAGAAAGCTGTGTATTAAGTGGGAGTTTTAATAGTGCCAAGAAAAAACAGAGAAACGCTGAGGACAGTGGCACGTTTGAAAATTTCCCTGTTTTTTATTATCTGAGACTGTTTTGAAACCTTGAACAAGCCATCTCTAGGAGCATTGTCTCCAAGGTACAAACTAGCTTCCTGTAATTAGTATAGTATTGCATTGGGCTGTCCTTCACCATACTTTGTTATTTGAGGAAGAGGAGGGCAAGATGATGCAGCAAGCATTTAACATAAAATCTAGCCATTACAGCACCTCTACAGAGACTGAAAGATTAGGGTTTAGTTCATTTATCAGCTTCAGTAGATTAAATTTTCTATTTGTGAGCAAAGTGGTCCAACAGAAAACACTCTTTGACCATGCTTAATAGTCCTTTCCTCCTTTCCAACTGAATTGAATGCATAACATAGCAAGAGCCTTGAATTCAGGATGATATTAAAATATTGGATAGTGTGATTTAGCAGAGTACTTTTTAAGGGATACCTGGATATAAGAGCTAGTCTGTATTTTAATCACCACTTCTAGAGACTGATTTCTTTGTGTAGGAGCTGTTTCATGTGTCAGATACGGGGAGCGCAGTGAGCAGGCAGCAGAACCCCTCTGTGCTGTTTCTGGGAGCTGCTGCTGGAGGTGCGCCATGATAACTACACCTGATGAAGAACACCTTCTGCAACCACACAACATAAAGTATGCACAAGAACCTTGTTTTGTCACTGTTTCACAAGCCAGGCCCCCAATCTTGTGACCACCTTCCAAAAACATCCCCAGATAAAACCACAGATTTTGGAGACAGCTACCCAAACACAAACTCAGATATGT